>NW_025421917.1:0-100143 GCF_011764305.1 Mustela putorius furo
AACATAACAAAAATAATAGATTGTTGTAGGTAAATCTCTGTCACCTATCTATGTAGACTGTGAAGAAAAAAAGCAAGGGGTTTATGCATATTAATGGTTGAGATGGGGTAGTCACCTCTGTGGAAACGCAGCGATGGAATGGATCAGGAAGGTACTTTAGTAGTTTACCTGGAGATGAGAAGTGCTTTCATTCTGATGTGAAGTCTTGGGTTTATGGATGTTTATTTGCTTAGTATTACTTCCTAACTTAGATGACTATAATCCTCACCTAGATGAATAACATTCATGTCTTAGAAAAATCCTACTTTTGAGACCTTATCCTACAGAATACTAAAGCACCAGTATATTTAAAGATATACATTTTTTAAAAAAGGGAGAAGGAGGGACGCCTGAGTGGCTCAGTTGGTTTGGACTTGACTGCCTTTCATGCGCTCAGAGGTCATGATCCCAGGGATGGGATCAAGTCCTGACATCAGGCTCCCAGCCTACACGGGGCAGTCTGCCTTCTCTCTCTGACCTTACATCCTCGAATGAGTGCAGTTGCCGTGGAAAACCCTATATACACTCATTCTACTTCTGTACTCTTATTTAAGTGTCGATACTTATTGGTTTTTCATAAAGGCAATATTTAATAACATCCTATTATCATATGATGTGCTCCAATAAAAATATTCATGTTTTAAATGTTTAATTTTAAGCAATATTAGGACTTAAACATTGAAATGGATAGATCATATGCATAAATATAATAAGGTATATTATGTTGATAAAAGAACATTGAATATGACAGGAGTAGAGAAAGTCTGGGTAGCATAAAAAAAATAGATAAATGAATTACAATATTTTCATTTGGGGATTCAAAAAAACTTAAAGTTTAAAATCATCTTTGCTGTATTTTATAGAAAATACTGTATTTTCTTGCTGTATTTTATAGAAATACTTTGCTGTATTTTTTACTTTTATTTATAAAAGTATTTTTAAAATACTTTTTACAGTATTTTTAAATACTGTAAAAATACTGTAAAAAAAGTTTTTAAAATACTTTTTTTATTTGTAAAAGTATTTTTTAAAATACTTTTTCAAAAGTATTTTAATACTTCGCTGTATTATAGAATACTTTGCTGTATTTTATAGAAACCCAATGTTCTATAGTATTTTCTATATCCTTATCACTTTGGTATGAATTGGCAATTGTTCCCCCAGAAATATTTTATATAAAGAATGAATGTCTCAAATCCAATGTGAATATTGCTATTCATTAGTATTTTGGATTTGTTTTATATTAATAGTAACACAAATAATATTATTATTGTCATGAATCTAATGTTTGCAGTTAGATGGATAACTGCCTGACTCATTAAATTATAAAAGAAAAACAGCTGTGTTTCTATATGCTAGCGAGAATCTATTGAGGGATGCTTGGCTTATTCAGTCGATGAAGCATGTGACTCTTGATCTTGAGGTTATGGGTTCAAGCCCCATGGTGAGTGTATAGAGATTACTTAAAAAAAAAAAAAAAAAGAAAGTATTGAGAAATGAAATAAAAATTATGACTTGCAAATCATCAAATACATAAACCCATCTACAAAAGACACAAATCTATAGAAGTAGAGAGTTATGTCATGTTGATGGAGTGTAAGGTTCAAGTTCATTGGTCTCCAGTTGATCTCTGGATTGACCACAGTCCCAATAAAAATACAAGGGGTCCTTTCTGTAGAAAACAACCAGCTGGTTCTAGCATTAGTATGGAACTGCAAAGCACTAAGAATAGCCAAGTCAGTCTCAGAAAAGAAAAGAGCTAGAGGATTATACTATTTAAGACTTCCTCTAGAGATAATCAAGACACTGTGGTTTAGGCATAAAAACAGACAAAAATGGCAATGGTACAGAATAGAGTTCAGAAAGAGACCCATATATAGTAGATTTTTTTGACAATGGTACTAAGGTAATTCAATGGGGAAAAAGGTCCTTTCAACAAATGGTGCTTCTAAAAGTGGATAAACAAAACAAAACACAACAAAAAACAAAAAAACAAAAAGAAAAATAAAATAGATAAACATATGCAAAAGGCAAAAAATGAAATCGGAAACATACCTTACACTATATACAAAAATAAATTTGAGAGATAAGTCATATATCTAAACCAATGTTTCTCAGCCTTTTTTTTCATTATTACCTTCTCTCTTTAGGAGGCTTTAAGACACATTTGCCCCCTAATCATCCCTCCCCAGTGGCCAGAATGAAAAAGAATGGGCCCTGGGGCACCTGGGTGGCTCAGCTGGTTAAGCCTCTGCTTTGGCTCAGGTCCTTGTCTCAGGGTCCTGGGATCCAGCCCCACAGCGGGCTTTTCTGCTCAGCAGGGAGCCTGCTTCCCCCTTTCTCTGTGCCCACTTCTCTGCCTACTTGTGATCGCTGTCTTTCAAATAAATAAATAAATAAAATCTTTAAAAACAATAATAAAAAAAAGAATGGGGCCCTGGAACAAGGATCAAAACACCAGTTGGGGAGGGGAAAAGTGAGAGAAGGCAGGCAAAGCAGGGGCGCTGTACTTAGCCCGGGTGAACCCACCACAAAGCTTCCCGCCTCTGGAGCTCACATCATCTCCTTAGTCAACCCCCACCTTCCTACTCAAGGCCATTGCCAAATATTCTGCACTTTCCCTCAGTTTTCATTCCCCTAGTAGATGGTCTGGAGCCCCCCGTTACACAGAAGAACCATAAGCCAAAGGATGGGAGCTTTCCATCCACAAACCTTCGGTGAACTTCACGTTCCACCCCTACTTTCCCCTTTCCTTCCATTTATTGTGAAAGAGTTGTCCCTCTGGGAGACAGCCCTTGTCCCTTCCTTTCGCTGTCACGCTGCGTTGTGACTTTCGGCTTCGTTCCCCATCTTGCGTACTCATGGCCCTGCCCCAGACTCTGGAGCTGCACACGTGACTGGCCCTTGCCGATTATTTGGGAGAGTTAATAAGCCACCTGAGCGCTCTCTGCAAGGAGGCCTCGCCCAACACGCTTTTGGGGCGGGGCCAGCGTCAGGAGCCCTGTCTCACGCGGGCCCACCTCCAGCTTCGTGGTGGGGGTGTTCATAGACTTGACCTGAGGGTGCCGAATTCTACCACCTTTGCTTGCGCGAGACCAGAGTTGCGCACTGAACCTTCCAGAGGAGGGTGAGGCAGGCTTTCCGGATGCCTGAGGGTCCTTTCAGCCTGCACCCTCTGGGGACTTTAACGAGCTCTTGCAATTCTGGGCCTCAGATGGTGCTCCGAAGCCTCTCCAGGGACGGGCCCCCCCGGGTGTGGATGCCCTCGGCGCTGGAACGCCAGGGACACAGTGAAATAAGGTAGGAGTAATATTGACCGCTGTGTTGACCCCCCCCCCCCCCCACGGGGTACTGGTTGTTGGGTTTGGGGCTTGGGTGAGCCGGGACTCTAAGGCCCAGATTTCATCCGTCTGTTACTGTGATCAAGCAGGTGTGGTACGCTGATCTCCCATGCTGCATCTCCCTGGTGCCTGCGGAGGCCCCTGCCTTCATCTTTCATTTGGGAGATTCTACACTTACCCGCGGACCTACCGTGCATCAGACGAGGTGTGGTGGAGGATGTGTGTCCGTGTTTGCCTCGCCTGAGGTGGATGGAAATGAGGGATTTTTAAAAAGTTTTTATTGACCAGCCATGGGAGACTCTTAACGCTACGAAATGAAGTGACGGTTGCTGGACGGGAGGTGGCTGAGGGGATGGGGTCACTGAGCGATGGGCTTGAAGGAAGGCACTTGATGGAATGAGCAGAGTGTTCTGTGTGGATGTTGAGTCACTAAACTCCATGCCTGAAACTAATAGACTCTGGTAAACTGAATTTAAATAAAACTCAAAAAATAAAATAAAGAGCTTGTACTGAGATAGCTCCTATACCTTATGACTCCCCCTTTTAAAGTATGCAGTTCAATGGATTTTAGTGTATTTACAGAGTTGCACGGTTTATCATCACAATCTAATTTTAGGATTTCTTGACTCCAAAAAGAAACCTCATACCCCTTTTTCTTCTCCCCACCCTCCACCCGAGACCTGGGCAACCTCTAATCTACTTTCCATCTCTAAGGGATGCCTATTCTGGGCATTTCATATAAATGGAGTCCTATAACCTGTGGTCTTTTATACCTGGTTTCCTTCAGGTAGTGTGTCGTCTTCAAAGTTCATCCAACTTGTAGCACATGTTAGCCGTTCATTCTCTTTTACTGCTGAATAATTTTTTAAAAAGATTTTATTTATTTGACAGAGAGAGATCACAAATAGGCAGAGAGGCAGGCAGAGCGAGAGGAAGGAAAACAGGCTCCCCAGCCAGCAGAGAGCCCCATGGGGGGCTTGATCCGAGGACCCTGGGATCATGACCTGAGCCGAAGGCAGAGGCTTTAACCCATTGAGCCACCCAGGCACCCCAATTGTTGCTGAATAATTTGACCATGTATGGATATCCCACATTTTAAATAATCATTCATCAGTTGTCCAACATTTGGGTTGTTTCTACTTTTTGGCTATTATGATTTTGCTATCAACATTCATATACAAGTCTGTGTGGTCTGTCTTTTAACTTTTTTAGGTATATACCTAGAAATTGCTGGGTCATGTGGTAGTTCCCTGTTTCACCTTTGTAGGAACTGCCAAACTGTTTTCCAAAGTGGCTACACCATTTTACATCTCCACTAAGAATGCATGAGGGTTCCAGTTTCTCCTATCCTTGTCAACATTTTGATATCATCTGTTTGTCTTTTTTATAGCCATCCTGCTGTGTGAGGTGTTACCTCATTGAGGAAAAAATGTGTGTTTTTAACAGTTTTTTCCCATTATACAAATATTATAAGGAGAACTTTGAAAAATTTGAAAAAATTACTTTTTTGTAAAATTACTTCAATATATTTGTGTCTTTCCAGTTTTCCTATACATATCGTTACATTATTTACACAATACATACCATTTAAAGTAAAGGTTAAAATAAAAACCTTAACATTTAATCATAAATGTTATGTTTATGTAAACTCCTCTTACACATTACTTAAAAGAACTGATAGTCTCTGAGGGGGATATAACCTATTAATCATTCTATTTTTCTTTGACATTAATGTACTTTTCAATATTTTGATATTATGGGAATTGCTTTACATTTTTCTGCATAGTTGTTTTCTGCTTAAAAACTGTATTATTTCAAAAAGCACCAAGCTTTTCCTGAATTTCAGGAAAACCCGAGGTGCCACCCAAGGCTGCTGCTTTTTCCCACCCTCCTACAATCTCCTTAGGCAAGTTATCCACTTGGGTGGTTAGTTGTCAGGGCTGACTGCTCTGAGCCTCACGCCTTAATTGCTTGTTAAACATTCCTAGCTTTGGTTTTCCATAAGGACCCTAAACCTAAAATCTTTAAAATGGAACCCGTTATCTTTCATTGCCACCAACCTATTCTTCCTCCTTATTTCCAGTAGCAAGAAGGACCACATAGGAAAGAAACAAGGGAGCCATTTCCCTCTCCATCTTCCACGTAGCAAGTTCCACGTTCACAGGTTTTACACATTTTGGTCTGTTTCTCAAGTCTGTGTCTCCTCTCAATTCTTACTACCCAGGTTTATTTATTTATTTATTTATACCCAGTTTATTTATTTATTTGACAGACAGAGATTACAAGTAGGCAGAGAGGCAGGCAGGGCGGTGGGATGGGGTGGGCTGGGCTGGCGGTGGGGGGAGGGAAGCAGGCTCCCTGCTGAGCAGAGAACCCAATGAAGGGCTCCATCTAAGGACCCTGGGATCATGACCTAAGCCGAAGGCAGAGGCTTTAACCCACTGAGCCACCCAGGCGCCCCGTAGTGTCTCTTACCTAAGCTGTGTAGTAGCCTACTGTTGGCTCTCTAATCCTTCAGTTGTCCCTCTTAAATTCTTTCCCTCACTATTGCTAGACGGCCCACCTAAAACAAAATGATCATGAGATGCCCCTGCTTAAAATCCTTCAGCTGATTTGTATTGCTTACTAAAGTCTATACTCTTCTAAGTTTTTAATTCAGTCATTAGTTAACATACCATGCGATATTAGTTCCAGGTGTACAATATAGTAATTCAATACTTCCGTACAATCCCCAGTCCTCATCACAACAAGTGCACTCCTTAATCGCCTATTTCACCCATCCCCCCACTTTCCCTCTGGTAGCCATATTTGTTCTCTTTGCTTCCCTTTGTCTCCTTTTCCCTTTTGTTCATTTGCCTTGTTTCTTAAATTCCAGATATAAGTGAAATCCTGTGGCATTTGTCTTTCTCTGACTGACTTATTTCACTTAGCATAATACTCTGTAGCTCCATTCATGTCATTGCAAATGCCTTACTTTTTATGGCCAAGTAATATTCCATTATGGACATCTCTCTCTCTCTCTCTCTCCATATATGTAAATACACACACACACACACATATAGCTATACATATTTATGTGTCTATAATACATACAGATATATATAAAACCACATCTTCATCCATACCTCAATTGATGAACACTTCAGCTGTTTCCACAATTTGGCTATAGTAGATAATGCTGCTTATAAACCTATAAACACGAAGGTGCATGTATCTTTTTGAATTGGTATTGTTATATTCCTTGAGTAAATGTTTAGTAGTGCAGTTGCTGGATGATATGGTAGTTCTATTTTTAATTTTTTGAGGAAACTGTATACTGTTTTCCAGAGTAGTTGTACCAGTTTGCATTCCCACCAACAATGTAAGAGGTTTGCCCTTTTTCCATATCCTTGCCAACACCTGTTGCTTCTGGTGTTGTTGATTTTAGCCATTGTGATAGGTATGAGGTGATATTGTAGCCTTGATTTGTATTTTCCTGATAACGGATGTTGAGCATCTTTTCATGTGTCTGTTGGCTATCTGTAGGTTGTCTTTGGAAAGAGAGAGACACAGTGAGAGAGGAAACACAAGCAGGGGGAGTGGAAGAGGGAGAAGAAGGCTTCCTGCAGAGCAGGGAGCCTAAGGTGGGGTTTGATCCCAGGATCCTGGAATCATGACCTGAGCCAAAGGCAGATGCTTAATGACGGAGCCACTCAGGGGGCCCTGCCTACTTTTTAATTGTAGTATTCATTTTGGGGGGTGTTGAGTTTGAATCAGTTCTTTATATCTTTTGGATACTAATCTTTTATCACATATGTCCTTTGTATATATCTTCTCCCATTCTGTAGGTTGCCCTTTAGTTTTGCTGATTGTTTCCTTTTTTGTGCAGAAGCTTTCTATTTTGATGTAGTTCATTAATTTTTGCTTTTGTTTCCCTTGCCTCAGGAGACCTATCTAGAAAGAAGTTGCTATGGCCTATGTCAGAGAATGTACTACTTTTTTTAATTGAAGTATAGTTGACATACAATGTTACATTAGTTTCAGTTATACAATATAGTGATTGGATAAGTCTATACCTTATGCTATTCTCCCAAGTGTAGTTACCATCTGTCCCCATACAACATTATTATTCATTACCATTGACTAGATTCCCTATGTGGTACCTTTAATCCTCATGACTTATTCATTCCATAGCTAGAAGCCTGTATCTCCCACTCCCCTTCAGTCAATTTTCTCATCCCCCCCTCTCCCCTCTGCTCTGGTAAACATCAATTTGTGCTCTGTATTTTGGGGTCTGATTCTGCTTTTTGTTTACTTATTTGTTTTGTTTCTTAGATTCCACATATTAGTGAAATCATATGGCATTTGTCTATTTGTGTCTGACTTGTTTCACTTAGCATAATATACTCTCTGGGTCCATGTTGTTGCAGATGACAAGATTTCATCCTTTTATGGCTAAGCATTTGTCTACTGATAGACAACTGGATTGCTTCCATATTTTGGCTGTGATAATGTTAATAATGTTGCAGTAAACACAGAGGTGCAGTATCTTTTTGAATTTGTGGGGTTTTTTTTTTTCCCCATTGGGTAAATATCCAGTAGTGGAATTACTGGATCATATGATATTTGCATTTTCTGTTTTTTGAGGAACCCCTATACAGTTTTTCCAGAGTGGATGCACTGATTTCCATTTCCACCAAATGTGCATTAGAGTTCCTTTTTCTCCACACATCTTCACCAACGTTGGTTTCTTGTGTTTTTGATTTTAGTCATTTTGACAAGTGTAAGGTGATATCTGAATGTGGTTTTGATTTTCATTTCCTTGATGATGAGTGATGTTGAACATGTTTTCATATGTCTGTTGGCCATGTGTATATATATGTCTTATTGGGAAAATGTTTATTCAAGTCTTCTGCCCATTTTTAAAATTGGATTTTTTTTTTTTTTTTGGTGTTGAGTTGTAGAAGTTTTATATGCATTTTTGTTATTAACTCCTATTAAATATATCATTCACAAGTATCTTCTCCCATTCAGGAAGTTGCCTTTTCAATTTTCAATTTGTTGATTTTTTTTTTTTTTTTTTTTTTTTTGCTGTGCTTTTTATTTTGGTGTGGTCCCAAGAGTTTAGTTTTGCTGTTGTTTCCCTAGCCTGAGAAAAATGTTGTTATAGCTGATGTCAAAGAAATTGCTGCCTGTGCTCTCCTCTAGTTTTATGGTTTCAGGTCTCACATTTGGGTCTTTAGTCCACTTTGAGTTTATTTTATATATGGGAATAATAAGGTGGTGCAGTTTCATTCTTTTGCATGTGTGTGTCCAGTTTTCTTAACACTAGAGATAGAAAGAGACTTAACACCAAAAATAGAAGAGACTATCTCTTCCCCATTGTATATTTTTGCTTCCTTTGTCCCTAGATTAGTTGACCCTATAAGGGTGGGTTTATTTCTGGGTTCCCTATTCTGTTTCATTGATCTATGTGTCTATTTTTGTGCCAGTACCATAATGTTTTAATTATTACCGCTTTATAATATATCCCCAAATCTGGGATTGTGATAACTCCAGCTTTGTTCTTCTTTCTCAAAATTCCTTTGGTATTCAGTCTTTTGGGTTCTATAAAAATTTTAAGATTCTTTGTTCTAGATCTGTGAAAAATGCAGGTGGCATTTTAAGAGGGATTGCATTGAATCTGTAGAGTGCTTTGGGTAGTGTGGACATTATAACAAGATTAAATTTTTCTGGGGTCTCTGGCTGGCTCAGCTTATAGAGCATGTGACTCTTGATCCTGGCATTGTGAGTTTGAACCCTACATTGGTGTAGAGATTACTCTAAAAAAATCTTTGGAGAAATTAATCTTGTGAGTTTTTTTTTTAATCAATGAGCATGGAATATCTTTCCATTTGTGTCATCTTCAGTGTTTTTTATCAGTGTTTCATAGTTTTCAGGGTACAGGTCTTCCATCCCCTTGCTTAAGTTTATTCCTAGCTATTTTATTCTTTTTGGTACAATTCTAAATGGAATTGTTCATTTTTTCTGGTACATCATTACTAGTATATAGGAGCACAACTGATTTCTGTACATTTCTTTTGTATCCTGATACTTTACTAAATTCATTTATTTGAATAGTTTTTTGGTGGGGTCTAGGATTTTCTATGTATGGTATTATGTCATTTGCAAAAAAATTATGTCATTTGACTTTTTCCTTACCTATCTGGATGGCTTGTATTTCTTGTCTGATTGCTGTGGCTAGGACTTCAGTACTATGTGGAATGAAAGGGGTAAGAATGGACATCCATTTCTTGTTGCTGATCTTAGAGGGAAAACTTGCCATTGAGTATCATGTTAGTTGTGTGTTTTTGTATGTGGCTTTTATAATACTGATGTGTGCTTCCTCTAAAAACACTTTGTCGGGACGCCTGGGTAGCTCAGTTGGTTAAGCAGCTGCCTTCGGCTCAGGTCATTATCCCAGCGTCCTGGGATCGAGTCCCACATCGGGCTCCTTGCTCGGCAGGGAGCCTGCTTCTCCCTCTGTTTCTGCCTGCCATTCTGTCTGCCTGTGCTCGCTCTTGCTCCCTCTCTCTCTCTGACAAATAAATAAAATCTTTAAAAAATTAAAAAATAAAAATAAAATAAAAACACTTTGTCGAGTTTTTATCATGGACAGAAGTTGGTACAGAGAAAGCATTTGACAAAATCCTACTGAGATGACGTGATTTTTTACCCTTTTTTGATGTGTATCATATTGATCTGTGAATATTCAACCATCCTTATTGTTTCCAGAATAAATCCCACTTGATGGTGGTGAAAGATCTTTTTAATGTATTGCTGAATGCAGTTTGCTAATATTTTGTGAGAAATTTTGTATCTCTGTTGATCAGAGGTATTGGTTGGCAGTTTTCTTTTTTTGTAGTGTCTTTGTCTGGTTTTGCTATGAGGGTAATTCTGGCCTTGTAGACTATATTTGGAGATTTTTCTTCCTCTATTTTTTAAAAATATATTGAAGAGGATAGGTATTAACTCTTTGAAAAATGTTTAGTAGAATTCACCTATGAATTCATTTGGTCCAGGACTTTTGTTTGGAAATTTTCGGATTACTGATTCAATTTCATTGCTAGAAATACAAAATCTGAACAGACCAATTACTCCCTGATTCAGTTTTGGAAGATTGTATGTGTCTAGGAATTTATCCAGTTCTTCCAGATTGTCCAATTTGCTGGCATATAAAGTCTGTACTACTTAATATGTTGTACAGGGCTATATTTGCAACTTCTGCTACTCCCTGCTCTGCATGTTATTTATGGGAGTAATAGATACTGTTTAGTTTCCCCCAAATTCCCCATGCTGTTCAGGGCTTCTGTGTAATTGTTTTTTTATGATTTTTCTGTCTGGAATTTCCTCACCACATTTTTCTTCCTGCCTTTTTATTTACTGTCCTTCAAGTCCAAGCTCTAGAATCATCCCCTTCAAAAAATCGATGTTCCAAAGCAAGCCAATGTCCTTTCTTTCTGTTCCAGGCAGTGTTTATCTCTATTATTCACTTCAAACATACTTTTATTTATTTTTTTGTTCTTAAATTCAGTTAGCCAACATCTAGTACATCATTAGTTTTTGATATAGTGTTCAATGATTCATAGTTGTGTATGCCATAATTTAAATGTATTTCCTGAACATAAAGTTTCTTACTTTAATTTCTGTAGTCTTTCCATGTTTTTTTTTAAATAATTTTTGTTGATTTCTGTTCATGAGGGTATGATTCCTCATGTGTTTGTTGGATGGTGTTAAGAGCTCATATTTGGATGATCCTTAGTTTTGGGAATCCTGAGGGATCTAAATTGAGATGATTTTCTTTGGTTTCTGCTGGGTGCTAGGGTCACTACCAATCAGGAACCACTTCAGTTTAATTGATTGGACTGAGGTTTCTTGAACTGTGAGCATAGCATCAATTCAAATCCCAGAAAGAGCATAAAGCTGATTACAAAACATTAGTGAGACTATTAAAATTATTAATATTTTTATTTTTGTTTTTTTTTAATTTCTTTTTTTTTTAATTTTATTTATTCCTTTGACAGAGACAGATCAGAAGTGGGCAGAGAGGAAGGCAGAGAGAGGAGGAAGCAGGCTCCCTGCCCAGCAGAGAGCCCAATGCGGGACTCGATCCCAGGACCCTGAGATCATGACCTGAGCTGAAGGCAGAGGCTTTAACCCACTGAGCCACCCAGGCGCCCCAAAATTATTAATATTTTTAAACCCAATGCCAACAGAGACACTGATTTGCTTGTTGGTCATTCTGTCAGCATATAGGTTTTTTTCAAGTTTTTTTTTTTTTTAATTCCAATTAAACATATAACCAGTCTGGGTGCCTGGATTTACATGTAGGTCTTAGATTTAGCTCACCATTTTGTCAAATTCCAATCCTATTACATGGGTAACCAACAAAACTCTAGATTCCCAGGAATATGTTAGAACTTTTCAAAGTCCTTTCTTGACATCTCATTGCACAACTTTCCTCCCTCCCTCCCTCCCTTCTTCCCTCCTTCTTCCCTTCCTAGCATTTTGATTAGCCTATTGTTTGCCCCACTTCCTGTTTAGCACTTCAGGCAGCCACAATGTTAACTAACAAAACTCTGGATTTTTTGGCTTGACATACTGCCAAAGCATTCCAGGCTTCTGAGTCATTTACCACTTTAGTTTCAGTACCAGCGTGTGTATGTGTATGTATGTATGCATGTATGTATGTGTGGGTTTATGTGCCTGTGATAATTTCATACTTCCCTTCTTTTTTAAATTTAGCAATGTATTTAAAAGTATTTTTAGGGGGTGCCTGGGTGGATCAGTGGGTTAAGCCTCTGCCTTGGCTCAGGTCATGGTCCCGGGGTCCTGGAATCCAGCTCCCGCATCCAGCGCTCTGCTCAGCATCAGCAGGGAGTTGCTTCCTTTTCTCTCTCTGCTTGCCTCTCTGCCAACTTATGATCTCTCCCTCTCTCTCTGTCAAATAAAGAAATAAAATCTTTTTTAAAGAGGTATTTTTAGAAGTAATGCCAGTGAAAATGGCAAAGCAGGGATCTCTAAAAATTCTTTCCTTTATAGAAATAGCAAGAATGTTGGTGAAAATGGTCAGAATCCTCTTTTCCAGAACTCTGGAAATTAACCAAAGGCTTGCAGCAATCTGGGGAGCATTTATTGAAGAATATACTCTGGATTTTGATGAGAACAGAGAACTTTGTGGTGTTCTATCTTGAGCCATTCGAATTACACTCTCCCCAGCTCCATGGTAGCCTTGAAGACCAGCGTCTTTCAATCATGGTGAAAACCAGTCTTCTGGGTGCCGTTGGAAGGGACAGAAGAGGGTTAGAGCTATTCAAAGGTCTGTTCCCAGAGAAATGTCATTATTTGACCTATCTAGTGGGTCCCTGCAAGAGCCCACTCACAAGATTGTCTTTATGTGGCCTGACTTGGAGCTTACCCAGCCTTTGCTCTGGGGACGTTTGTTGAAATCAGTGAATCAGAGACCACTGTTGAACATCATGATTGCCTAAGGTATATATAATAGTTGAGGCAAGAGAAAAAGTTGTGTAATGAGATATCCGTAGAGAGTTTGAAAAGCTGCAGCATATTTCCTGGGACTCTAGAAGGCCACCTGCACCTCTAAGGCTGTACACGAGTCCAGGACTTTGCCTTGAGGACTTTGCCTACTTGAAACCTTTAGGTCTTTTCAGGTCTTTCTTATCCCTGGCCAAGGTTCTTGTGCCCTGCACAGGTGTAGGTTATGGTGGATCTGTAACCTGCCTGGCTGTGTGGAAAGCATGTTCAAACAGTACATGAAACTTTTTGTGTCTATGGAGAGACTTAGTGCTTCCCAGGCATCTGAGGGAATCCGTACATTTATTAGCTGACCATTATGCTAATCAAGCTGACTTCAGTGGCCACACTTTATAAAGAATAGAGACTTTACAGAATTTTGAATTAGAAGTTTCTAGTCAGAATTCAGAAAAGTCACGAAACGAACAACAATGAACCCTGGGAAAGGGAAAAATCAGTGATTTGCCATTATTTTAAAAGTCCAGTTCTCAATAAAATATTAGGACCTGAGAAGAAGAAACAAATATTGGGACCTTCGAAAGAGTTTCTTAGTCTTTTTATGATCCTCTTATGGGACACAGGAAGTCTAGAAGGGCTAAAGTTGTCTTCTTGCCTTTCCCTTAGGGAACACAAGGCTCTGGTAAAATAATTTCTGTTTAGAGCAGTTCTTTCTCACAGAGAACAGAATGCTCTGGGCATATTTCAAAATGATCTAGTCTTGGGATCATCAACATGATAGTGAAGTCAGTGACCATGTTTTATTCATTTTTGTATCTTGCCAAGAACTTGCAGAAATTTTTAATAAGTATGACCTTAATTTCTTTTCTGTAACTTCAGCTGTGACCATTTATTAGGCATCAGAACATGTACCAACACGGTATGTCAAACAGGTGTTTTTTATTCCTTCTTGTGGTAATTCTTATAATTTTCATACAGAAATTTCTGATGTTTCATCTGTATTTTTTAAATTTTTTCCCCATACTTGTTTTCCTTTCTTTGGCACTTGTATCCACCTCAGGTTTGCTCTACCAGGAAAATGGGAATATTTTAGATTTAAAATTAATATATTTTTTTAAAGATTTATTTATTTATTTGACAGACAGAGATCACAAGTAGGCAGAGAGGCAGGCAGAGAGAGAGGAGGAAGCAGGCTCCCTGCGGAGCAGGGAGCCCGATGCGGGGCTCCATCCCAGGACCTTGGGATCATGACCTGAGCTGAAGGCAGAGGCTTTAACCCACTGAGCCACCCAGGTGTCCCTAAAATTAATATTTGATTGCTTCCTCTCAATCCCATGAAATGATGCTTGCATAAATAATTTTTGCCGAGTCCTGTATCAACCTTGCCTATTTTAGTCAAATTTAGGGTTATCCAGAAAACATTCAGCCCTCTGATTCATTCTCTTTCTTGCAAAATAAAAGGTATGAGACAATCTTCTGTGAGATTATTATCCTCAGATCTTTGATCTTGGTATTCCCCCATTTCCCATCTTTAAGGAGAACTGATTCTATTTTTAAGACCCTATAGCCTGGAACCAACTTCACAGTATACCCCACTCTACTACTACAAACTCAGGACCAACTGGAATCAGTGTGGAACGAAGTCCATTGTATTCCCCACTCTACTTCTATCTCAGAACTATCCGGAATGTGTTGTTTGGGGTTGCCATGGACACGGAACTCTTATTCTGCTACTGGCTTGTTCCAAGCAGCAGGTAAAGAGCTGGGGTGGAGGGCTCTCCAGACAAGGGTATTCTATACTCTACTTTCTATGTTGACTAACGTTGTCCTTCATCCTCACTGAGAGTAAAAAGAATATACTGTTCTAGAGGGAGGGCTGGAGGATGGGGGAGGGTGCAGGAAGCGGGTCTTTGTGGCCACAGACAGGAAGTTTTGCCTTGTGCTCAGCTGGGGTGTAAGGGCCTGGTTAGCCATAGGAACTTACTTGTAAACCCCAGATATAGGGGCGGGCCAGGGTGGATGGAGACATCCAATCAGTGGGGCATGCATATATTTACTGCGGTGGGTTGAAATCCCATTGGCCACCTCGCTACTATAAAGGTTAGTCTGTGAGGCTGGGCGGTGGCATAGTAGGAGTACTAGGAGGAGTTAGAATAGCTGTTAGGGAGATCCCCTAGAGCCGGTAGATGGGAGAGCCGTCAGGATAGCTCCGGTAGTGATAGTTGATGGGAACCGCGCCGCCCCTACCGCCCTGCCCGGTTTCGCCGCTCAGAGCCGCGGCTGTGGGAAGCAGCGCCACGGCGAACGGCCTTGCCACCACCAAGCCGCGGCCCCGGTGCAAGGGGCCTTGCCTTCCCGAGCTGCGGCCGTCGGTGCAGCATCGCGGCGAACGGCCTAGCCTCCAGCAGCCTCGCTGTCCGGAGTGGCCTCGCCATCCCTAGCCGCAGCCCCGGCCTTCCCAGCAGCCGCCCGGAACCTCAGCCCCGCAGCCAGGGGCCTCGTCGTCCGGAGCGGCCTAGGCGAGCGGCCGCGGCCTCGCCGACCCGAGCGGCCCGAGCGGCCGACCTCGCCGACTGCGAGCGCCTCGCCGCTCCGAGAGCCTCGGCCTCGGCCTCGCCGACCCGAGCGGCCTAGCCGACCCGAGCGGCCTCGCCGACCCGAGCGGCCTCGCCGACCCGAGCGGCCTCGCCGACCCGAGCCCTCGGCCCTCGCCGCCTCGCCGCCGCCCTCGCTGACCCGAGCGGCCGAGGCCGCGGCCTCGCTGACCCGCGGCCTCGCTGACCCGAGCCGCCCTCGCCGACCCGCCCTCGCCGACCCGAGCGGCCTCGCCCTCGCCCGACCCGAGCCGACCCTCGCCCGACCCGAGCCGCCTCGCCGACCCGAGCCGCCTCGCCGACCCGAGCCGCCGAGCCGCCTCGCCGACCCGAGCCGCCTCGCCGCCTCGCCGACCCCGCCGCCTCGCCGACCCGAGCCGCCTCGCCGACCCCGCCGCCCGCCGACCCCGCCCGCCTCGCCGACCCGAGCCGCGGCCCCCCGCCTCCCCAGCCCCCGCCTCCCCAGCCTCGGCCCCGCCTCGAGGGGCCTTGCTGCTCGGAACCAAGGCCCCGCCAGGAGGGGCCTCGCAGCCCGGATTGGCGGCTGTCGGCTGCGGCGCCTCAGCGAACCGGCTAGCCGCCAGCAGCCTCACCGACCGAGCGGCCTTGCCACCCCCAGCCACGGCCCTGCCGGGATGGGGCCTCCCGGAGCGTCGTTCCTAGGAGCGGCCTGGTCGTGGAGCGGCCTCATCCAGAGCGGCCTCGTCTGGAGCGGTGGCCGCCTCTGGGGAGCAGCCTTGTCAGAGTGGCATCATGGGGAGCAGAGTCTGTGTCATCCGGGTTGTCGTCCTCGTTGTCGTCATTGGGAGCGGCCTCACTCGAGCGGCGTTATCGTCCTTGTTGTCCTCGTCTCTCTGTCGTCGGGAGTGGCATCCTCGTGTGGTTGCCTCTTCCTAAGAGACGGCCCCGACTGACCAGTCAGTTTGATTTTCGATGCTTGGCGCGAAATAAAGCTTTGGTTTTCGCTTTGTGTCAGTCTCGTTCCTTTGATCACGAATCCTAACAGTGAGGAGCATTAACAAATGTTTGTTTTTTCCTGGGGACCTCCCAGAACCTTCTCACCCTCAGGGAACCAGAGGTGGATGGACTGTGGGGTGGGGTGAGGGTGTATGGATGGGGTTATGGGGTGCACTAGGTCAATATAGGACCAAATAGCAGTAACCTCATTGCTGGCCAGGAATTGGGACAAGATTTGACTTAATGGGCTTGGTTTGGGGAAATAAAAAAGGAAAAGAAGTTAAAGGCATCATCCTGGAAGGCAGGAAGAAAGACCCCTGCTATTAGTATCTCTAGTAATGTTTGCTCCCATTTAGGAAAATTTGTTGTCAAGTGACAAGATCCTAGTCTTTCTGTGTCTACCACCCTTTGAGTGGTGGCCCCTGGAAAGCAGCCCTGCCCGCGGGTAAGCAGATCCGAGCTTTGCAGGGTAGGAGTATCCTTAAATATGCGGCTCTGCCTTGGTCCACCCCTTCCTGGCCACCTCTGGAACAGAATGGAGCAACCTCAGAGCTTTGGGATTCCTACTCCCACTGCCCATGAGGTGCTATCTCTTGCAGGTATGGAATTACAGGTGGTTGGCCCTCAAACCTAAACTCATCATCAACATTTATGCCCAAATTGACCTATTTATGAAAATATTTTTCATTCGTTTTCATTTTTTTCTCCTTGTCCAGAATTTAGGCCTTGTGGCACATTTCAGGC
Organism: Mustela putorius furo; assembly: GCF_011764305.1. Taxonomy (NCBI): domain Eukaryota; kingdom Metazoa; phylum Chordata; class Mammalia; order Carnivora; family Mustelidae; genus Mustela; species Mustela putorius. The sequence goes on from NW_025421917.1 coordinate 17,186, forward strand.
TGCCTCCTTGATAACTTGGATTGCCACGATAACTTGGCAATATCTTATTCTCCAGTGACTTCTAGTTTCCTTGCATGACACAGATTGTTCTGTGCAATGTTGAAGGATGCATCTTTGCTTTCCCACTCTTTGATTTATGCTACAGAATATTTTAGGATGGAAAGATCATAAATCCCTATGATAATATAAAATTGGTTTGAAATGAGTTTTTGTTTTCCCTTACTGCGTCCTATGTAGCAAGAGAACAATCTTTAAAGTGTCCTGTCTTTGAATGAAATTTACTGTACATTCAAAAAAACTTTTCTTCTATTTCTCAACCCAGAATAAAATACTGAGGGGAAAATACAAAATGCACATTTCATGGATTGATAAAATTGTACAGGATTGTAGATTTTATAAGTTTGTGGATTCAAGACTTTAGAAATGCTGGTCCATTTCTAATAAGTTCTGTGTATGACTTTCTAATTGGGCAAATATGTGTTTTAAAAAATACTGAATTTAATATGTGCCTTTCCTTTTTTTTTAGAGTGTTTGTAGTTTACCCCCTAATTGGAATTAGGAAGATTAATCCCAGACATGAAGAGATTAAAGAACAACCATTTACATATCTCATTGAAGAATCCAAAAAATAAGTAAGTGATAAGCCTTAAATTTACTAAATGTTAAGGATAATTCTCAGCCTTGGTTAATAGAATAGGGAATACATGTATACTTTCTTTCATGATTAATGTAAACTGCATATAAATGAAATTTGGCAAACTCACAATTTAAAGATCTTGTTTTATGCTTATAATTGATTTAAAAATACTACAGCGTAGGCAGGATGCCAGTGATAATATGTATGTGGTAGCCACAGTCACTTTCTCTAAAATTTAAATTCAATTTAATTAACATACAGTATAGTATTGGTTTCAGAGGTAGAATTTAGTGATTCATCAGTTTCAAAATAACATCTAGTGTTCATTCCATCGACTTCCGTCATTAATGCCCATCTCCCAGCTACCCCATCCCCCCGTGTACCTTATCCCTTGACCTACCTCCCATCCAGCAACCCTCAGTTTGTTTCCTAGAGTTAAGAGTCTCTTATGATTGGTATCCTCTCTCTGATTTCATCTAATTTTTTTTTCCTTCCCTTCCCCTATGTTCATCTGTTTTGTTTCTTAATTTCCACATAGGAGTGAAATCATATGATAATTGTTTTTTTTGGGGGGGGGTAGACTTATTTTACTTAGCATAATACCCTCCAGTTCCATCCATGTCATTGCAAACAGCAAGATTCCATTCTTTTTAGTGGCTGAGTAATATTCCATTGTATACATATACACCTCTCTTCTTTATCCATTTGTTGTTGGACATCTGGGATCTTTCCATAGTTGGGCTACTGTGGACTTAGGTGCTATAAACACTGGGGTGCACATACTCCTTCCAGTCATTATGTTTGTATCCTTTGGGTAAATACCTACTAGTGCAATGGCTGGGTCATAGGGTGGTTCTATTTTAAACATTTTGAGGATCCTCCATACTGTTTTCCAGAGTGCCTGCACCAGTTTGCATTTCCACCACCAGTATAAGAGGGTTCCCTTTTCTCTGCATCTTCGCCAACTTCTATTCTTTCCAGAGTTGCTAATTTTAGCCAGTCTGACTGGTGTAAGGTGGTATCTCATTCTGGTTTGATTTGCATTTTCCTGATGCTGGGCGGTGTTCTGCATTTTTTCATGTGTCTGTTCTCCATTTGTATGTCTTCTTTGGAGAAATGTCTGTTCATGTCTTCTGCCCATTCCTTGACCAGATTTTTTGTTTTTTGTTTTTGTTTTTTTGGTGTTGAGGTTGATAAGTTCTTTGTAGATTTTGGATACTAGCCCTTAACTGATAAGACATTTGCAAATATCTTCTCCCATTCTGGAGGTTGCTTTTAGTTTTGTTGACGGTTTTCTTTGCTGAGTCACAGCCACTTTTAGCTTCTCCTCTGAGACACCTGGATGCCCTATTAGGGCTGCTCTGTCCTTTCTGGGGAGGTGACCATTTTGAGATGGCCACTACAAGGGCTTTAGTTGTCCTGTCTCAATCAATATGTGAAACACTGTTAATTACCCCAGGGAAGGTCACAGATTTTTATTAGTGAGGAGTGGCTTGCAAATCAGCATGATAGATGTTAGAGACCTATGACTACTCAGGATCTGTGAATTGGTTAAAACAAATAGTAATAGTTACCTTTGCAAGAGTTGTAATGAGGACCAATTGAAATATCTGTGAAACATCAGGACAATGCCTGGCACTTAATAAATACCACTTAAATGTTCATGAGATGAAATATCACTTTTGTGATATTCTTTCTTTAATTTTAAGAAATTTATTTTTCATTTTTTTTCTTAGATATCTATAATCCAAGTGTTGATCTGTTTTTATCCTTTGTATCAACTGGCTTTTCTTTTGTATGTTCTATTTTTTTCCTACTATTTTCTTGGAGAGTGTCTCAACCTTGTCTTCCAACTCCAGATTAATTTGCTTTTCATATGTATCCAAACTACTATGTATCCCATGAAATGATTCTTTATTTCAACAATTGGACTTTTAAGTTTAAGATACCCTCTGTGTGTGTGTGTGTGTGTGTGTGTGTGTAGAAGTTCCTTTTAATGAGCGTATAAGCAGAGGGTAGAATCCTGGCCTTACAGTAAAAAAATGTCATTCGCTGTATGCCTGCAGGTGTTTTACTAGACCTTTCCTGGTCTCAGTCTTTTTGTTTTTGTTTTTGTGTTTATTTTTAGTTTCAGAAGTAGAATTTCATGATTTATCAGTTTTAACACCCAGTGCTCATCGCATCAAGTGCCTTCCTTGATGCCCATCCTGCAATTTCTCCCTTCCCTCCACCCCACCCGCCGCCCTTTCCCAAAACCCTCAGTTGATTTATTCGAGCTCAGCATCTCTTAAGGTTTGCTTCCCTCTCAATTTTCATCTTATTTTTCCTTCCCTTCCCCCTACTTTGTTTCTTAAATTCCACATGTGAGTGAAATCATATGGTATTTGTCTTTCTCTGACTGACTTATTTTGCTTACGTTTTTCCTTAAGATTTCTTATTCTCATTTCACTTACTATCCTCTTCCCTTGTACCTTTAAAAGGGTATTTCTTTTCATTTTTTTAAAAGATTTTATTTATTTATTTGACAGAGAGAGATCACAAGTAGGCAGAGAGACAGGCAGAGAGAGAGGGGGAAGCAGGCTCCCTGCCAAGCAGAGAGCCCGATGTGTGGGGCTCGATCCCAGGACCCTGGGATCATGACCTGAGCTGAAGGCAGAGGCTTAATCCACTGAGCCACCCAGGTGCCCTTTAACGGTATTTTAATGCATACTTAAAATGTTGGTCTGTATGGTCCAATGGTTCTGTTTCAGATGGTATGTGTTGTTCAGTTTGTTGTATTTTGTTTTCAGTGATTATACTCCTTAGGTATCTAATTTTGTTTTGTGATCTTACATTCCTTGTGGCCATTGACCCCTTGTCTGGTAACTTGTATTAGGGAAGGGCTAATGATTGGCTTGGGACAATTTCAGTCTGTAGCTGTTCTTAAAGCATAATTATTAATAGCATGTCTGTTCCACTTTCAGAAGTATCCTCTGTCGGATGAGGTAATACAAGTCATCCTTGTTCAAAGCTGGGACCTAAGGTTTATCTTTCTCAGTATATTTAACATGAGGGCGATAGCCGGGGGACAGAGAGTCTGCAGAACAGCGAAACACTGTGACCCAGGTAATTTCTGTAGCCAGGATACATCACTTTTAAGGTCCTGGACAAAGGCAGCATTGGAGAAGGTAATGTTCTAGGTTGTTCACCTTGGCCTTGGAGGTAGGAGAGAGGTAAAAGCCCAAGGATTGCTCTTCAGCCTTTCCCTGCTTTTATTAACTAACCTAAAGTTACCCAAATTTTATTCCAATTACTTCTGGGTAGTTGCTACTAAGAATGGTAGTGACTATCTCTGGGGAAAGGCAAGAACAGAACTTAAAATTTTCCCTTCCACTCACTCAGCCGCTCAAGACTGCCCATAGCATTCTTTTCCTGTCTGCTAGTTAAGGGACAGCTGTATCTCCTTGAGAGTCATAGGGTTTGTGGTATTGTTAGTTTTTTTTAAATCTATACTTTAGTTTAATTTCTGTAGTTTTGGAGGAAGAGTATCCTATGGATAGGAATCCAAAATTTCCCAGGAAATTATGGGAATGTAGTACTTTGGAAATCTTGAAGTGTTTTTGAAACTTAAATATTATCTGTTTTTGTGTTGTTGTCACTGATTTTTTTTTTTTCATATTTGTCACATTGGTATTTTTGATACAACATTTGGTGAGGAGGGCAGGCGGCCTAAAAACTTGTAATGTTTGTGAGATGATGAACTTCAGCACGAGTTTATGAAGTAGACACATGCAAAGTGCGTTTTCAGTGTGTCTTATTTTACAGGTGACGAAGTTAAACTGTAGAGAGATTACGTTATCCAACCCAGTGCTTTGGTGGCAGGAAGTCTTGACTTTGGATAACTTATCCAGATACCTCTTTGTGATGATCTGAGAGAAAAATCATTCTGAACACTTGTTCTGTTTCCACTTCTGAAAAATCCTTTAAACATTCTTGTTTATTTATTCTATACCAAATGATGGCCAGAGACTAGCCCTTGGCACTGGAATATTAATTGTTTTGGCAGTTCCTTTATTTCTGTGTCCTTTGCTACCTGTTACCTGGATCCACCTCCCTGTGCCCATGGTCAGATCATTCATATATCTCAACTTGATTCCAGAATGTATGAATGGTTGACAAAATGGAGTAGAAAGGTGGTATAATCACAAAAACTACACCTCCCTTAATTCCTTCTCTTCCCAGTGCACAAAGAGCTGAGAGTCTGTCTCAGAGGTTCCATTGCTGTACCCTGAAACTTCCTGTTGTTTCTGTCATGTTTCCCTGGGATTTTATTTGTCATGTCCTAAAATTCTGTCAGGAAAAGGAACCTGATTGCTTTCCAAAATGTCTGATTTTAATTTTTATATGTTTTTTACTTTTTAACAGAGTTGTGGATTCTTTCTTAGCATCCTCTGATGGCAGCGATGCCAAGAGGTAAGTTGACTTGACTGATCTGAGTACCAAAAGGTAATAGAGAGCATTGGTAGCAGCAAGAGGTTTCCATAAAAGATTGTAAGCTTCTATAGGTAACTGTCTTTTTTTGGGGTCTAAGTAGAAAAAAAAAAGTCATAAGAGCAAGACTTTCTACTTAAAGTTTGTTTGGGACCCTGAGTAATCAAAGCTCTTAGGAAACTCTCATAATGTCTGCAGTGAGATACTGCTAAAGTGGGTCAGGTGAAGAGAGGATCCTGTTATTTGAGCAAGAAGAGGTGGCAGTGGACAGGGTGCAGTGGATCTCTCCACAGAAAAGAATGGAGCTGGGACCCTGGGTGGCTTAATCAGTTAAGTATTGCCTCCTCTGCTCCTCTGCCTCTCCCCCTTACTCCACATTGTCCCACTTATGCTCTCTCTGAGAAATAAATAAATAAAATCTTAAAAAATAAAAGAAAAAAGAATGGAGATAATAGACCTTGATATGTCCCCCCTTTACTCCCCAGAGATTTGCAACCATCTAAAACTGGTGTCTTGGGTGCCTGGGAGGCTCAATCATTAAGCATCTGCCTTTGGCTTAAGTCATGACCCCAGGGTCCTGGGATCGAGGCCCATATCAGGTTTCCTGCTCGGCAGAAAGCCTGCTTCTCCCTCTCCTACCTCTCCCTGCTTGTGTTCCCTCTCTCTGTGTGTCTCTCTGTGAAATAAATAAATAAATAATCCTAGAATAAATAAAATAAAACTGGTGTCCCAAACGTCAACCCACCATCGTATTGGAGGAAGACCCTGCCTCAAGTGTGCAGTTTTCTGAACCAAACTGAGGAACAGAAAATACTTACATGACACATGAAGAATAAGGATATAGTGAAGGAACTTGATAATCAGGAAATAACCCGAAAGGCTGTTTACCTACAAGCCAAGATTGTATTTTGAAGTAAATTCAAGTCAGTGCAGTTCGTTAGGAAAGTTGAGTTTAGCAGTAAAGAATTGCACTTATGTTGATATGTTAGGCTTTTCCGACAGAACTGAAATTTTTAATAAAATTATATAAAACCCCTTTTCTTTTTTTTTTAAGGTCTGATGTTCATTTTTTAAAAAATTTCTTTTCAGCGTAACAGTATTCATTGTTTTTGCACCACACCCAGTGCTCCATGCAATCCGTGCCCTCCTTAATACCCACCACTGGGCTCACCTAACCTCCCACCCCCTGCCCCTTCAAAACCCTCAGGTTGTTTTTCAGAGTCCATAGTCTCTCATGGTTCACCTCCCCTTCCAATTTCCCTCAACTCCCTTCTCCTCTCCATCTCCCCATGTCCTCCATGTTATTTGCGATGCTCCACCAATAAGTGAAACCATATGATTATTGACTCTCTCTGCTTGACTTATTTCACTCAGCATAATCTCTTTCAGTCCCGTCCATGTTGCTACAAAAGTTGGGTATTCATCCTTTCTGATGGAGGCATAATACTCCATAGTGTATATGGACCACATCTTCCTTATGCATTCGTCCATTGAAGGGTGTCTTGGTTCTTTCCACAGTTTGGCGATCGGGGCCACTACTGCTATAAACATTGGGGTACAGATGGCCCTTCTTTTCCCTACATCTGTATCTTTGGGGTAAATACCCAGTAGTGCAATTGCAGGGTCATAGGGAAGCTCTATTTTTATTTTTTCTTGAGGAATCTCCAGGCTGTTTTCCAAAGTGGCTGCACCAACTTGCATTCCCACCACTAGTGTAAGAGGGTTCCCCTTTCTCCACATCCTCTCCAACACATGTTGTTTCCTGTCTTGCTAATTTTGGCCATTCTAACTGGTAAAAGGTGGTATCTCAATGTGGTTTTAACTTGAATCTCCCTAATGGCTAGTGATAATGAACATAAAACCGCATTTCTAAGGAAAATTGAAATAGTGGTTTCCAAATAGCTAATTTACAAAGGTTTTTTTTGTTGTTGTTGTTTTGTTTTGTTTTTAGAATTCAACCAGTTTACAAATTGAAGACAACTTCTTCTTCTTTTTTTTTTTTTTAAAAAGATTTTTATTTATTTATTTGACAGACAGAGATCACAAATAGGCGGAGAGGCAGGCAGAGAGAGAGGAGGAAGCAGGCTCCCCGCTGAGCAGAGAGCTGGATGTGGGGCTTGATCCCAGGACTTTGGGATCATGACCCGAGCTGAAGGCAGAGGCTTTAACCCACTGAGCCACCCAGGCGCCCCTGAAGACAACTTCTAACTAAGCTCAGAAAAGTTTGGCTTTGATACAAAAGTTGGCTATTCATCCTTTCTGATGGAGACCTAATACTCCATTGTACAAATGGACCACGTCTTCTTTATCCATTAAGTCTGTTGAAGGGCATCTTGGCTCTTTCCACAGTTTGGTGGTTGTGGCCCTTGCTGCTATGAATATTGGGGTGTTTGTATCAACATGGATGGGACTGGAAGAGATTATGCTGAGTGAAATAACTCAAGCAGAGAGGGTCAATTATCCTATTGTTTCACTTGTAGAACATAAGGAATAACATGGAGGACATTAGGAGAAGGAAAGGAAAAGTGAATTGGGGGAAATCAGAGAGGTACACGAAGCATGAGAGACTGTGGACTCTGAGAAACAAACTGAGGGTTTTGGAGGGGAGGGGAGGGGAGGGCTAGGTGAGCCTGGTGGTGGGTATTAAGGAGGGCACATATTGCATGGAGCACTGGGTGTGGTGCATAAAGAATGAATCTTGGAACACTGAAAAAATAAAGTTTAAAAAAAGTTTGGCTTTGAAGTCATTGGGGTCTGATCATAGATGTTTTTTTAATTCTTTAGAAATAATCTAAATGAATTCATATCTGGAATCTCTAATGAAGTCACCAATGCAGGATAAGGTGTATTGAAGGGGGTAGAGAAATTCAGTCCAGAGTATCCATGACAGTATAGAATCTTCTGGACAAGTATCTAAATTTTATTCTAAAAAGTTAGGATTTTCTGTGAGCTAACAAATCATGTTTAGCTAGCAAATCATGTTTACTGTAACTTTGAGATTTAATAAATTCTTGTTGATCAAATAAATTGGTCACATCACAGGTCCATGTAGGAAATCTCTGATAAGTTTTTTTTCCATTTGTTGGTGTTTATAATAAGCTAGACCAACTCTTTAGCCACAGTGATAGTTATGAAAACCTTGATTTTTTCCTAATTCATGTGAGTAAATCGTGTTGCAGTCTGGGGGGAGGAAGCTATAGATGGATCTCTTATTTCGGCAGAGGGAAAGTTTATTCTGAAGCAGGAATAAAATGGAAAGCTATGGAAAGATGTCAGTGTGGACAGGGAGGGTATATAATTTTTTTTAATTTTCAGAAAAGTACCATATTTTAAAGAAAATTTTTTTCTGTTTATCACACTTAAATGATCTAGGTTGAAAATGTGACTAGATCTTAGAGAGTAATTTTATCAGTCTTTTAAAATAGAGAAATGTAGAATACTACTTAATCTTCAATTGTGTTCCTTTCTCATTTTTTTGCTGGATGTATTCTGATTCCCCATTTTGTTGGTTTTGTCCGAGTAGTGACTAACAGAATGTGAACACGTTTTGCTGATTAAATTTTTACTCATTGGAGTTCATTTGACTTGTATCTAAGTAATCTGACTAAGGGTACTTGCTATTGCTCTGAGCTGAAGGCATTTTTTACTCAAGCCAAGGAAAGAATACATTTTAAAAATCACAGATATCTGAAAAGAAATAGTCATGGATTTTTTTCTGCTTCTCTCCTGGCCAGTTATTCAGCTATTTAATGTCAGTGTTGGAGAATGAGCAGTGCTGAAGAAGAAACCAGCTGGTCACTGGTGGAATTCATTTGTTGTCTAGACAAAGATTATGTGGAAGATATAGGGCCAATTAATAACTACAAATGCTTCTTCAAATTACCTGTAATTTTCTCTTAAAATTTTTTTAAAATTCCAGTATAATTAGCAAATAATGTTAATAGTTTCATGTGTACATTATAGTGATTCAGCAATTCTATACATTACTCAGTGTTCATCATGATAAATGTATTTAATCCTCTTCCCCTATTTCATCTGATCCCTCTCACCTGCCCCCAGGTAACTTCAGTTTATTCTCTATTTAAGGATCTCTTTTTTGCTTTGTCTCTTTTTTACTTTGTTTGTTTGTTTTGCATCTTAAATTCCACATGTAAGTGAAATCATAGTACCTTTATCTTTCTCTGACTGACTTCACCTAGCATTATGCCCTCTAGATCCATCCATGTTGTTGCAAATGGCAAGATTTCATTCTTTTCTATAACTGAATAATATTCCATTTTCGGTTGGGTGTATCCTCTCTCTTCTTTATCCATTCATCTATGGATGGACACTCGGGTTGTTTCCATACTTTGGTTATTGTAAATAATGCTGCAAAAAGAATAGGGGTTGCATATCTTATTGAATTAGTGTTTTCATATTCTTTGGGTAAATACCCAGTGTTGGAATTATTGGGTCATATGGCAGTTCTATTTTTAATATTTTTTTAAAGAAAGTGGATTTTTTTTTAATTTTTTATTTTTTATAAACATATATTTTTATCCCCAGGGGTACAGGTCTGTGAATCACCAGGTTTACACACTTCACAGCACTCACCAAATCACATACCCTCCCCAATGTCCATAAAAAATTATTCATTTATTTGACAGAGAGAGATCACAAGTAGGCAGAGAGGCAGGCAGAGAGAGAGGGGAAGGGAAGCAGGCTCCCTGCTGAGCAGAGAGCCTGATGAGGGGCTCGATATGAGGGTCCTGGGACCATGATCTGAGCTGAAGGCAGAGGCTTTAACCCACTGAGCCACCCAGGAACCCCACTATTTTTAATTTTTTGAGGAACCTCCATACTGTTTTCCACAGTGGCTGTTCCAGTTTATATTCCCATCAATAGTGCATGAGGATAACATTTTTCTCTACATTCTTGCCAACATTTCTTGTTTCTTGATTTTAGCCATTCATTTTGACAGGTGTGAGGTAGTAGTATCTCATTGTAGTTTTGATTTGCATTTTCCTGATGATAAGTGATGTTGAGCATCTTTTCAAGTGTTTGTTGCCCATCTGTCTTCTTCAGAAAGATGTCTAGTCAGGATTTTTGCCCATTTTAAATTAGATTATTTATTTTTAATAGTTTATTTTTGCTTTTGTTTCTCTTGCCTCAGGACGGATATTTAGAAAAATGTTGCTATGGCCAGTGTCAACAGAAATTATTGTCTTTATTTTCTTCTAGGATTTTTGTAGTTTCCGGTCTCAAATTACTTACTTACTTACTTAATTAATTAATTAAACATAGTATTTGCTTTTTTAAATTTAAAATCAATTAGCCAACATATTCATCATTAGTTTTTGGTGTAATGTTTAATGATTCATTAGTTGCCTATAACACCCAGTGCTAATCCCACACTTGTGAGTTTATTTTTGTGAACTGTAGGAAAGTGGTCTAGTTTCATTGGACCTATTTTGCATGTCGCTGTCCAGTTTCCCCAGCACCAGTTGAAGAGACTGGCTTTTTCTCATTGTATATTCTTGGTTCCTTAGTTGTAGTTTAATTTGACTCTATAAGTGCATGTTTATTTCTGGGCTCTCTATTCTGTTACATTGATTTATGTGTCTGTTTTGTGCTAGCACAATACTGTCTTGATTACTACAGCTTTATAGTATATCTTGAAACCTTGGATTATTATACATGCATTTTTGTTGTTCTTTCTCAAGATTGCTCTGGCTTCGGGCACCTGGGTGGCTCAGTGGGTTAAAGCCTCTGCTTTCAGCTCAGGTCATGATCCCAGGGTCGTGGGATCGAGCCTCTCATTGGGCTCTCTGCTCAGCGGGGAGCCTGCTTATCCCTCTCTCTCTGCCTGCTGCTCTGCCTACTTGTGATCTCTGTCTTTCAAATAAATAAATAAAATCTTAAAAAAAAAAGAAGATTGCTCTGACTGTTCAGTGTCTTTTGTGGTTCCATACAAATTTTAGGATTGTTCTAGTTCTGGAAAAATACAGTTTGTATTTTGAACAGGAATTGCATTGAATCTATTAATTGCTTTGGGTAGTATAGACATTTTAACAAGATTAATTCATCTAATCCATGAGTACAGAATACCTTTGTATTTGTTTATGTTGCCTTCAGTTTCTCTTATCAATGTTGTATAGTTTCAGAGTACAGGTCTTCCATCTCCTTGGTTAAGTTTGTTACTAGGTATTTTTATTTTGGTGCAATTGTAAATGGGACTCTTTTCTAAATTTCTTTTTCTGCTACTCTTTTATTAGTCTGTAGAAAATCTACTGATTTCTGGGTATTGTATCCTGCATCTTTGCTGACTTCATTTATTCTTTTATTTTTTTTTAAGATTTTATTTATTTATTTGACAGAGTGAGAGATCACAAGTAGGCAGAGAGGCAGGCGGGGGCGGGGGCAGGGGAAGAAGGCTCCCCGCCAAGCAGAGAGCCCGATGCAGGACTCGATCCTAGGACCCTGAGATCATGTCCTGTGCCAAAGGCAGAGGCTTAACCCACTGAGCCACCCAGGTGCCCTTCATTTATTCTAAAGTTTTTGTTGTTGTTGTTGTTGTTGTTGTTTTGTGTGTGTGTGGAGTCTGTAGGGGTTCTATGAATAATAATAGGAAATAGTGAGTTTAAATTCTTCCTTGCCAATATAGATGACTCTTATTTCTTTGTTTTCTTTCTCATGTTTTCTTTGTTTCATCTGATTGCTGTGGCTAGGATTTCCACTACTATGTTGAATAAAAGCGGTGAGAGTGGACATGCTTGACTTGTTCCTGATCTCAGAGGAAATGCTTTGTTTTTTTCATCATTAACTATAATGTCAGCTGTGGGGTTTTTTCATATATGGCCTTTATTGTATAAAGGTATATTCCCCCTAAACCAACTTTGTTGAGAGTTTTTATCATGAATGGATGTTGAATTTTGTCAAATGCTTTTTCTGCATCTAATGAGATGATCATATAATTTTTATCCTCCATTTTATTGACTTTGTATATCACATTGATTTGTGAATATTAAATCATCACTGAATCCCTGGTATAAATTTCACTTGAATATGGTGAATGATTCTTTTAATATATTGTTGAATGTGATTTTTCTAATATTTTGTTTAGAATTTTTGCATCTGTGTTCATCAGTGACATTGACCTATAGTTTTTTTCTTTGTTTGTGGTGTCTTTGCTTTTGGTATCAGGGTAATGCTCACCTCATATTATGAATTTGGTAGTTTTCCCTCCTCCTCTCTATTTTTGGAATGAGGTGAGAATAGGTATTCATTCTCCTTTAAATGTTTGGTAGACTATACCAGCAAATCCATGATGGTCTGCATTTACATTTGGGAGGAAATTTTTGATTATAAATTCAATTTCATTCCTAGTAATTGCCTATTCAGATTTCTATTTCTTTCCAATTCAGTTTTGGAAAATTGTATGTTTCTAGAAATTTATCCATTTCTTCTGGGTCACCTAATTTGTTGGCATATATTTCTCATAGTATTTTATTTTTCTTTTTTAAGATTTTATTTATTTATTTGACAGACAGAGATCACAAGTAGGCAGAGAAGCTGGCAGAGGGGGGTGGGGGAAGCAGGCTCTCAGATGAGCAGAGATCCCGATGTGGGGCTCAATCCCAGGACCCTGAGATCATGACCTGAGCCAAAGGCAGAGGCTTGACCCACTGAGCCACTCAGGCACCCCTCTCATAGTATTTTCTTATAATTCTTAATTTTTCAGTGGTGTCTGTTTTCTTCATCTGTTTGATTTTATTTACTTAGGTCTTTTTTTCCTTAATGAATCTGACTAAGGCTTGTCAGTTTTGTTGATCTTTTCAAAAAACCAACCCTTGGTCACACACACACACACACACACACACACACACACACACATATTTAGGTACCTACAAACTATAGCTGAATTTGAAATAGATGGAAGTGCAAAAGCAGATGCATATTGGAGTTAGGCTCAGTAGTCAAGAAAAGTTTTAAAATCACTCTTGATCCATTAAGGGTTCTCTACAGGTCTAAGAATTTTTTTTCTACCATATAAAGCTGCATTTCTAGGGGAAAATGAAATACTTCTTTCCAAATAGCCGAATTACATGAGATTTTTTTAGTGTTCAACCACATTATGATTTGTAGATAAAGTGAAGCTTATTTGAATGAAAAAAGTATGTAAGATGTTTGATCAGATACATTTTATCCTTTAGTTCTGATCGGAATGAATTGACCTCAGCAACTGATAAGGAGGTCACCAATAAAAGATGAAATAAACATATGTAAAAAAATAAACCAGAGATATTCAACACAGAGTTTCTTGGACACTCTAAAATGTTGGAAGTCTCCACTTCTTTTTTATGTAACATATTTTTTATCTAGTTTGGTAGAAACTAGATCAGGTAGATCTAGTTAGATCTGATAGAAACTCAGGTCTTCCTATCTGAGTTACCAGCAGCCAAAACTCTTAGAAAACTATCAGACTGTTGTATGAGATTCTACTAGAATGGGCTGTATTAGTATTCTAGGGCTGCTGTAAAAAAAATATCACAAAACTGAATCGTTTTAAAAAAACAACAGAAATTCATTGTCTCAGTCTTAGAGGCTAGAAGTTGATATCAGGCTCAGTAGGGTTGTTTTCTTCTGAGGGCTGTGAGCAAGAATCTATTCCACACCCCTCTCCTAGCTTCTGGTAATTGCTGTCAATCTTTGCTGTTCCACGGTATGTAGAATCATTGCTCCAATCTCTACCTTAATCTCTACATAGGTGAAGTATGTGTGTTTGTGTCTACATTTTTCCTTTGTCTTAGGACACCAATCATACTGGATTAGGAGCCCACCCTAAACCAGTATGACTGTGTCTTAATTACACCTACAGCAACCCTATTTCCAATAAGGTCACATGCTGAGTTACAAGGGATAAGATTACAACATATCCATTTTAGGTGGGACAATATTCAACTTATCATATTTGACAAGTGAGGAGAGAGTCCTATTTAGAGCCAGAAGAATAATGGCAGTAGACTGGGAACAGAAAAGGCCTTAGTAGGGAATAATGGAACTAACAGACACTGGGTCTACCCCATAGCCTCCAGAGCTTATGTGAGATAGGCCTGAAGCTCAAATCCACTATCATGGTGGATAGAGCCACTGCCTTAGACCTGCATTGCTTGACCCTGTCTAAGAGGCAGGAAAGATGACCATGATGGGTCAAAGTAAGAAGGTGATGGAAGGACTTGCAAATCAGGAATTTAAATGGAGTAAGAGGGATGTGTACACTATAAACTGAAGTTGAAATGAAATAAATGCCACCACAAAAAGCTTATATAATTGGGGATTAGGGACAGGTATAGAACTTAAATTACATAAAAAGAGAAAAAAAAAAAAAAAAAAAAAAAAAAAAAGAACTTAAATTACTTAAACCTTGATGCTTACTATTTTCACAATTCTAAGATACCAGTCACCACCATATGATATCTTATTCCTTTAAAAAAATTTAATTCCAGTATAAGTAACAGACAGTATTATATTAGTTTCAGGTGTACAATGGGGATTCAACAATTTTATACATTGCTCAGTGCTTGTCACCATATGTGTGCTCTTAGTCCTCTTTCATCTGTTTCACCCAACCCCCCTACGCTGGGTAACCCAGTTAAGAGTCTTGTTTTTCTGACTTTTTGAGGAACCTCCATACTATCTTCCAGAGTGGCTGTACAAGCTTGCATTCTCACCAACAGTGAGAATGTCTCTACATCCTTGTGGAAAAAGTATAAAACACTGATGAAAGAAATGGATGCATTTCTCCACATCCTTGCCAATGTTTGTTGTTTTCTGACTTGTTAATTTTAGCCATTCTGACTGGTGTGAGGTGCTATCTCATTGTGGTTATGATTTTTATTTCCCTGAGGCCCAGTGATGTTGAGTACTGTTTCATGTCCATCTACAAAGGAATGGATAAAGAAGATGTAGTAGATATATACAGTGGAATATTACTCAGCCATCAACAAATGAAATCTTACCATTTGCAATGACATTGAGGGGACTAGAGGGTATTATGATGAGCAAAGTAAGTCAATCATAGAAAGACAATGGTGATTTCATGCATATGTGGAATTTAAGAAACAAAACAGATCATAGGTGAAGGGAGGGAAAAATCAGATGAAATCAGAGAGGGAGACAGACCATAAGAAACTCTTAACTATAGGGAACAAACTGAGGGCTGCTGGAGGGGATGTGGTGAGGGGATGGGATAACTGAGTGATGGGCATTAAAAAAGGGCACGTGATATAAAGAGCACCGAGTGTTACATGCAACTGATTAGCCACTGAACTCTACCTACTGTCAACTGAATTTAAATAGAATTTTTTTAAAAAGTTTGGGTTGTATTAAGGAGGTCATGTATTGCATGGAGCACTGGATATTATACACAAACAATGAATCATGGAACACTACATCAAAAACCGATGGTGAAATGTATGGTGACTTACATAACATAATGAAATTTAAAAAATAAAAAGTCTGGGTTTTTTGTTTCTTTACTCTTTTTTTTTTTTTTTTTTTCAGTTCTACCTATGAGTGAAATTATATGGTATTTTTCTTTCTCTGACTTATTTCACTTAACGTTATACTTTCTAGATCCATCCATGTTGCAAATGGCAAAATTTCACTATTTTCTATGACTAATATTCATTTGTGAGTGTGTGTATATATGTGTTTACATATATGCATGCATACCACATCTTCTTTATCCATTCATCTATCAATGGGCAGTTCAGTTTTAGCCATTCTGAGAAGTGTCAGGTGATACCTCATTGTAGTTTTGATTTGAATTTCCCTGATGATGAGTGATGTTGAGCGTCTTTTCATATGCCTGTTGGCCCTCTAGATATCTTCTTTGGAGAAATGTCTGGTCATGACTTCTGCCCATTTTTAAATTGGATTATTTGATTTTTGGTGTTGTAGAAGTTCTTTATACATTTTGGATACTAATGCTTTATTGGATATGTCACTTGCAAATGTTTTCTCCCATTCAGTGGTTGTCTTTTAGTTTTGGTTGTTTCCTTTGCTGTGCAGAAACTTTTTATTTTGATATAGACCCAACAATTTATTTTTGCTTTTGTTTCCCTGATCTCAAGAGAACATATCTAGAAAGATTTTTCTCTAGCTAATGTCAGAAACTAGTGCCTGTACCCTTTTTATGATTTTAGATCTCACATTTAGGTCCTTTATCCATTTTGAATTTATTTTTGTGTATGGAGTAAGAAATCAATCCAGTTTCATTCTTTTGCAGCTAAGTTTTCCAAACACCATTTCTTGACGAGACTATTCTTTTCCCCTTCCATATTCTTGCCTCCTTGTTGAAGATTAATTTGACTATATAATCATGAGCTTATATCTGGCCTCTATGATCTATGTGTCTGTTTTTATGCCAGTACTGTACTCTCTTGATTACTATAGCTTTGTGGTTTATCTCCAAATCCAGGATTGTGATACCTCCAGTTTTATTCTTTTTCAAGGTTGCTTTGGCTATATGTGGGTATTTTGTGGTCCACATGAATTTTAGGATTCTTTGTTCTAGTTCTATTAAAAACACTGGTAATTTCATAAGAATTGCATTGAGTCTGTAGGTTGCTTTGGGTATTATTTTGACAGTATTTTCCCAACTCCTGAGCATGGAATATTTTTCCATTTGTGTAATCTTCCATTTCTTTTACCAGTGTCTTATAGTTTCCAGAATATAGGTCTTCTGTCACCTTAGTTAAGTATTTCTAATTACTTTTTTGGTGCTATTGCAAATGGGAATGTTTTTTTTTTTTTTTCTTCCTTTTTAAATTTTTTTTTTTTTTTCTTTTCAGTGTAACAGTATTCATTTTTTTTTTTGCACCACACCCAGTGCTCCATGCAATATGTGCCCTCTCTAATACCACCACCTGGTTCCCCCAACCTCCCACCCCCTGCCCATTCAGAACCCTCAGATTCTTTTTCAGAGTCCATAGTCTCTCATGGTTCCTATCCTCTTCCAATTTCCCTCAACTCCCTTTCCTTTCCATCTCCCCTTGTCCTCCATGCTATTTGTTTATGCTCCACAAATAAGTGAAACCATATGATGATTGACTCTCTCTGCTTGACTTATTTCACTCAGCAGAATCTCTTCCAGTCCTGTCCATGTTGCTACAAATGTTGGATATTTATCCTTTCTGATGGAGGCATAATACTCCTTAGTGTATGGACCACATCTTCCTTACCCATTCGTCCATTGAAGGGCATCTTGGTTCTTTCCACAGTCTGACGACCGTGGCCACTGCTGTTATAAACATTGGGATACAGGTGGTCCTTCTTTTCACTACATCTGTATCTTTGGGGGAAATACCCAGGAGTGCAATTGCATTTGCAAGTGCAGTTGTCATAGGGAGCTCTATATTTAATTTCTTAAGGAATCTCCACACTGTTCTCCAAAGTGGCTGCACCAACTTGCATTCCCACCAATGGTGGAAGAGGGTTCCCCTTTATCCAAATCCCCTCCAACACATATAAACCTCATTGATAATAATAAACTGACACACCAAGTTCCAGGTTACTGATTTGCACATGGATTTCCAAAAGTCAGCTGGTTCATATCCTAGACTGTTGTAACTATTTGAATGGAAAAAGTATATCTACAATTACCTGATGTCTGACAATGTACCTTTTTGATTCTTTAGCCCTGCCCAGAGTGAGTGGACTTTGGAAACCTATGAGGAATCCACCAGTGAAATGTGAGATATGCATATATAAATTTAAAATGATATATATAATCTCAACATATACATGCATGAAAGAATAAAGAGAGAGACTGAGATTTGTAAAAGTCACTCTCAGGAGTATCTGTGGCAGTAGAGAGTCTTCAAAACTGCTTCTGAGTCTTCTCTGTAATGTATATATGTAACTGTCTTTTTTTTTTTTTTTAGATTTAGTTGAATAAAAGAATTCATAAGACAAATGCTTTTCCCCTAAGTAGGTTTGTCTCCTTTAGTAGCAGCCAAACCCTCAGATGAAAGTAAGGAGAAGAGAGAAAGCCCTGAGAACCAGGAATTTAAATGGATAAGAGGGATGGGTGCTTCCAAACTGAAACTGAATTTGAAATAGATTCTACCAGAAAAGGCTATTACACACTGGGAATAGGGTGACAGTATAGAACTTCTTATAAATTGATACATTATTAATAAGCCTAAGTCATTGGCATCTTTTATATAAAGCCTCATTTCTAATAAAGAATGAATTACTTGGTTCATTTAGGTGATAAGTAAATAATTTTTAAAGATTGACTGTTCATAAGTATAGAGCAATTGTAGGTATTTAAATGGAAAAAAAGTCAGTCTGACATTACATGTGGTGTCTATGTGCCTTTCTAATTCTTTAGCCCTGTCCCGAGTGAACGGACATCAGAAAACTATGAGGATTTCACCACTGGAATGTGAGCTATGCATGCATAAATTTAAAATGATATTTATAATCTCAACATACACTCATGGAACAGTAAAGAGAGAGACTGAGATTTGTAATAGTCAGTCTTGGGCATCCATGGCAATAGAGTATCTTTAATACTGCTTCTAAGTTCTTACTGTAGTGTATGTAGGTAACTTTCTATCTTCTTCTTCTTCTTTTTAAGATTTAGTTGCATAAGAGTGGAAGCCATAAGAGGGATGCTACTTTGCTTGAGTACATTTGTCTCCCTTAGTAGCAACCAAACCCTTAATGAAAGTAGGAAGACAGAAAGCCATGAGTACTAGGAATTTAAATAAATAAGAGGGATGGGTGCCTCCAAAATGAAATTGAATTTGAAATAATTTCTACAAAAAAGGCTGTTACACATTATAGTATAGAACTTCTTATGGATTGTATAGAACTTTTTATGGATTGATGGATTATTTATTTGTAGGTCTAACAAAGTCATTAGCATCTTTTTATTTTATTTTTTTGTGTTCCAAGATTCATTGTTTATACACCACACCCAGTGCTCCATGCAATACATGATCTCCTTAATGTCCACCACCAGGATCACCTAGTCCTTCACTCCCCTCCCCTCTAAAACCTTCTGTTTCTCAGAGTCCACAGTGTCACATGCTTTGTCTCCCCCTCCTATTTCCCCCAATTCACTTTTGCTTTCCTTCTCCTAATGTCCTCCATGTTATTCCTTACGTTCCACAACTAAGTGAAAACATATGATAATTGACTCTCTCTGCTTGACTTATTTCACTCAATATATTCTCCTCCAGTCCCATCCATGTTGATACAAAGGTTGGGTATTCATCCTTTCTGATGGAGGCATAATACTCCATTCTATATATGGATCATATCTTCTTTATTGATTCATCTGTTGAAGGGTGTCTTGGCTCTTTCCACAGTTTGGCAATTGTGGCCATGGTTGCTATGAACATTGGGGTACTTATGGCTCTTCTTTTCATTACATGTGTACCCTTGGGGTAGATACACAGTAGTGCAATTTGCAGGGTGATAGCGTAGCTCTATCATTACCATCTTTAAAAAAAGCCCCATGTATAATAAAAAGTGACCTACCTGGTTCATTTAGGTGCTATATACATGAATTTATTTTAAAGATTTTATTTATTTATTTGAGAGAGAGAAATCACAAGTAGACAGAGAGGCAGGCAGAGAGAAAGAGAGAGAGAGGGGGAAACAGGCTCCCTGCTGAGCAGAGAGCCCGATGTGGGACTTGATCCCAGGACCCTAGATCATGACCTGAGCCAAAGGCAGCAGCTTAACCCACTGAGCCACCCAGGCGCCCCTATATACATGAATTTTTAAAGGTTGACCAGATCAAATGTATACAGCAGTTGTAGCTATTCATATAGAAAAAAAGTCAGTCCAGAATTACATGTGGTATCTGACTATGTGCCTCTTTATTCTTTAGAAATGCCCTGACAGAAGTGAAATCAGATGGCTATGAAGTCAGCAGTAAATTGTGAGCTATAAATGAATAAAGATAAATATATATCCCTATGCACTCATATGAAAATATTTATATATTAAAACAGACACACACAAACATAAATGCACTGAGAGAAAGGGAAGTAAATGTCAACATTCACATGAACACCCATGACAATACAATTTCTTTGACTCTTTCTGAATCTTTTCAATGTAGCACCTATTGACAACTGTTTATCCTTTTTGGCTCCAGTTGCATTAAAGAAGAACAGGTCCTAGGAGGATCCTTCTTCCGCCTAGTGATGACCAAACAAAACCTTTCAGAGATTTCCAGAATGCCTGTGTATGAGACTTAGTTGATTGGGTGAAGAAGGGACAGAATGCTATTAAAGACAGGAGGAGGTAGCAGTAGGCAGGGGGCAGAGGAGGTCTCAGCATAAAGAAAGGAGCTAATGAATCCTGGATCCTTCACCCTCCAGAGCTTTGCCACCATGTGAAGCCACTGTCCCAAAGCCACAGTCACGTGGAAAGAGCCCCTGTTCCAGACCTGCCAGTTTCTTGACACCATCTGAGAGCAGGGAAGGCAAGCTTGAGAGGTGAAAGGTGGTGAAGGAGGGACTGGAGAAGCAGGAAATTAGATGGGAAAGAAGGAGGTATACCTGCAAATTGAGGGTGAATTTGAGATCAGTTCCACCATAACAGGCTGTTCCACACGGGCCAAGCTGAGTAGTTCTGTATTTGATCCTGGAATCATCTGTGTTTTTCTAGGTCCATAATACTTATTAAAAACATGTAAATCTTCATTTCTAGAGCAAACAAGATATTAGGTTTCAAATAATTGATTCACACGTGAACTTTCTAAGTGTCAGTGAGTTTATAAGTTCAACTAAGAAAGTAAGTCTGGAAGTCATGTGATGTCTTACCCTGTCTGTTTTTAATCCTTTAGTCCTGGCCAGAGTGAATGGACAGCCCCATCTACCGAAGGACTCTGCGAAGTGATGTGAGCTATGATGAATACATACATAAATAAGTACCTCTACACACACAAATACACACACACACACAAAAACATACACACACACAACATACACTGAGATTTGGGATGTTTGGTCTCAGGCTCACACATAGGAATACAGAGATCCTGTGATACTCTTTGTAACGTCTTCTCATGGTAAGGCACTCTATGTAATATTCTTTGTCTTTTGAAGGTAGGTGGAAAAAGGAAGAACAGGCTCTAGAGAGAGTCATTTCGATTCCTGGGTTTGTTCATATTTGTCCACCCTTGACGACTGTGGATAAGAGTGTACTAGATTGGGCAAGGGAGGAGGAAAATTTATTTGGATGTAGGATGAGTCAGCAGAAAGGATGCAGCTAATGGATCCTGGATTTGTCCCTCACCCTCCAGGGCTCGGCCCCCATGTGAGGCTGGTGCTCTAAACCTACCACCAAACTGGAAGGAACCTCTTCCTCGGGTCTTTAGCCACTAACCCTGCCTGAGGGTCAGGAAAGGCAACCAGGAAGCATGAAGAGTAAGCAGGCGATGGAGGAAATTGAGGGTCATGAAACGAGTTGGGGTCAAAGAGATCTGTACCTCTCAACTGCAGCTGAATTTGAAATAAATTCTACCAGAAAAGGCTGTTACACACTGGGATTAGGGTGACAGTATAGAACTTCTTACCGATTGATACATTGTTTATCTGTAGGCCTAACATAGTCCTTATCCTCTAAAATAAAGCCTCATTTCTAATAAAAGTGACCTACCAAGTTAAATTAGATGATATATGCATGAATTTTTAGAGATTGACCAGTTCACACGTAGAGAGCAGTTGCAGCTATTTAAATGGGGGGGATAAGTCCGTCTAGCATGACATGTGGTGTCTGACTATGTGCCTCTTTATTACTTTAGCACTTCTGTGACTGAATTGAAACAGGACATGGATGAGGAAATCACCAGCACATTGTGAGCTATAAGTGCATAAAGATAAATATATATTTATATGGACATATATGCACGTATATACTTATATACTTGTATGAACACAGACTAAAAAGACAATAAACAAGCAATAAAAATTTATCAAAATCATAGAGGAGAAGAGAGGCAGCAACCTCTTTGACCTTGGCCACAGCAACTTCTTGCTAGACACATCCCCAAAGGCTAGGGAAACAAAGGCAAAAATGAACTGTTGGGGCTTCACCAAGATCAAACACTTTTGTACAACAAAGGAAACCACCAACAAAGCTAAAGGGCAACATACAGAATGGGAAAAGATAATTGCAAATACCTTATCAGATAAAGAGCTAGTATCCAAAATCTATGAAGAACTTACCAAACTTAACACCCCAAAATCCAATACATGATATCCAGAAATGGGCAGAAGCCATGAACAGACATTTCTCCAGAGAAGACATACGGATGGCCAATAGACACATGGAAAAAATGCTGAGCATCACTCAGCCTCAGAGAAATGCAAATTAAAACCACAGGAGAGACCATTTCATACCAGTGGCAAGGGCTAAAATTTAACAACTCAGGGAACAACAGATGTTGGTGAGGTGGTAGAGTACGGGAACCCTCGAATGCTGTTAGTGGAATAATGCAAACCAGTCAGCCGCTCTGGAAAAGAGTAGGGAGGTTCCTCAGAAAGTTAAAAAGCATAGAGCTACCCTATAACCCAGCAATTGCACTAGTAGATATTCATTCAAAGAATACAAACATAGTGATTTGAAGGGATACAGGCACCCTAATGTTCCTAGCAGCAATGTGTCCACAATAGCCAAACTATGGAAAGATGCGAGACGTCTATGAACAGAAGAGTGAGTAAAGAAGATGTGACATATATATACTCAACCATCAAAAGGAATGAAATCCTGCCATTTGCAATGACGTGGGTGGAACTTAAGGGATATTTTACCCAATGAAATAAGTCAGTCAGCGAAGCACAAATACCATCCGATTTCACTCATACGGAATTGAAGAAACAAAACAGATGAGCATGGAGGAAGGGAAGGAAAAGAGGAAAACAGAAAAACCATAGGAGACTCTCAACTAGGGGAACAAACTGGGTTGCTGAAGGGGGAGCTTTTTGGGGGATGGGGTAACTGGGTGATGGGCATTAAGAAAGGCACTCAAGGTAATGAGGACTGGGTGTTTTATGCCACTGATGAATCACGGAATTCTTCCTCTGAAACTAAAAATACAGTATATGTTAATTAAATTGAATGTAAATAAAAAAAGAAATAGATGAAGTTTCCTAATATATTCTTTTTTTCCCCCATTTCATCGTTTCTTTTCAGTGTTCCAAGATTCATTGTTTATGCACCACACCCAGTCCTTACAATACGTGCCCTCCTAATACCCACCACCTGGCTCACCTAGCCCCCGAACCAGCTCCCCTCCATAACCCTCAGTTTGTTTCTCAGAGTCCACAGTCTCTCATGGGTATTCTTAAGAACATCTGCAACAATACCGTGTCTTTGACTCTTTCTTATCTTTCCAATGTAGCACCTATAGGCAACTGTTTATCCTTTTTAGCTCCAGTTGCATTAAAGAAGAACAGGTCCTAGGAGGATCCTTCTTCTGCCTGGTGTCTACTAACCAAAACCTTTCAGAGATTTCCAGAATGCCTGTGTATGAGACTTAGTTGATTGGGTGAAGAAGGGACAGAATGCTATTAAAGACAGGAGGAGGTAGCAGTAGGCAGGGGGCAGAGGAGGTCTCAGCATAAAGAAAGGAGCTAATGAAACCTGGATCCTTCACCCTCCAGAGCTTTGCCACCATGTGAAGCCACTGTCCCAAAGCCACAGTCACGTGGAAAGAGCCCCTGTTCCAGACCTGCCAGTTTCTTGACACCATCTGAGGGCAGGGGAGGCAAGCTTGGGAGGTGAAAGGCAGTGAAGGAGGGCCTGGAGAAGCAGGAAATTAGATGGGAAATAAGGTATACCTGCAAATTGAGGATTAATTTGAGATCAGTTCCACCATCATAGGCTGTTCCACACTAGCCAGGCTCAGTAGTTAAGATCTGTACTTGATCCTGGAGTCATCTGTGTTTTAGCTAGGTCCATAATACTTATTACAAACATGTAAATCTTTATTTCTAAGGAAAACAAGATATTAGGTTTCAAATATTTGATTTGCACTTGAACTTTCTAAGTGTCAGTGAGTTTATAAGTTCAACTAAGTAGTCTGGAAGTCATATGATGTCTTACCGTGTCTGTTTTTAATCCTTTAGCCCTGGCCAGAGTGAATGGACAGCCCCATCTACCGAAGGACTCTGCGAAGTGATGTGAGCTATGATGAATACATACATAAATAAGTATCTCTACACACACAAATACACACACACACACACACACACACACACACTGAGTTTTGGGATGTTTGGTCTCAGTCTCACACATAGGAATACAGAGAACCTGCGATACTCTTTGTAATGTCTTCTCTTGGTAAGGCACTATATGTAATATTCTTTGTCTTTTGAAGGTAGGTGGAAAAAGGATGAACAGGCTCTAGAGGGAGTCTTTTTGATTCCTGGTTTTGTTCATATTTGTCCACCCTTGACGACTGCGGATGAGAGTCTACTAGAGTGGGCAAGGGAGGAGGAAAATTCATTTGGAGGAAGGAGGAGTCAGCAGAAAGGATGCAGCTAATGGATCCTGGATCTGTCCCTCACCCTCCAGAGCTTGGCCCCCATGTGAGGCTGGTGCTCTAAACCTATCACCAAACTGGAAGGAACCTCTTCCTCGGGTCTTTAGCCACTAACCCTGCCTGAGGGGTAGGAAAGGCAACCAGGAAGCATGAAGAGTAAGCAGGCCATGAAGGGATTGAGGGTCATGAAACGAGTTGGGGTCAAAGAGATCTGTACCTCTCAACTGCAGCTGAATTTGAAATAAATTCTACCAGAAAAGGCTGTTACACACTGGGATTAGGGTGACAGTATAGAACTTCTTACCGATTGATACATTGTTTATCTGTAGGCCTAACATAGTCCTTAGCCTCTTAAATAAAGCCTCATTTCTAATAAAAAGTGACTTACCAGGTTAAATTAGATGATATATGCATGAATTTTTAGAGATTGACCAGTTCATATGTAGAGAGCAGTTGCAGTATTTAAATGGGTGGGAAAAGTCAGTCTAGCATGACATGTGGTGTCTGACTATGTACCTCTTTAATCCTTTAGCACTTCTGTGACTGAATTGAAACTGGACATGGATGAGGAAATCACCAGCAAATTGTGAGCTATAAGTGAATAAAGATAAATATATATTTATATGGACATATATGCACATATGTACTTATATACTTATATCAACACAGACTCACAAAGACACATACACAAGCAATAGGAATTCATCAAAATCCTAGAGGACGAGAGAGGTAGCAACCTCTTTGACCTTGGCCACAGCAACTTCTTGGTAGACACATCCCCAAAGGCCAGGGAAAAAAGGCAAAAACAAACTGTTGGGGATTCACCAAGATAAAAAGCTTTTGCACAGCAAAGCTACTGGGCAACCTAGAGAATGGGAGAAGATACTTGAAATACCTTATGAGACAAAGGGCTAGTATCCAAAATCTATGATGAACTTACAAAACTTAAGCCCCAAAACCCAAAATATGTAGTCAAGAAATGGGCGGAAGCCATAAACAGACATTTCTCCAGAAGACATACGTATTGCCAATAAACACATAGAAAAAGTGCTGAACATCACTCAGCCTCAGAGAAATGCAAATCAAAACCACAAGGAGAGACCATTTCATACCAGTGGCAATGTGTCTACAATAGCCAAACTATGGAAAGACCCGAGACGTCTATGAACAGATGAGTGAGTAAAGAGGTTGTGGTGTATATATACTCAACCATCAAAAGGAATGAAATCCTGCCATTTGCCATGACGTGGATGGAACTTAACGGATATTTTACCCAGTGAAATAAGTCAGTCAGAGAAGGACAAATACCATACGGTTTCACTCATGTCGAATTGAAGAAACAAAACAGATGAGCATGGGGGAAGGGAAGGAAAAGAGGAAAACAGTGAGACAAACCATAAGAGACACTCAACTATAGGGAACAAACTGGGTTGATGAAGGGGAGGTCTGTGGGGGATGGGGGAACTGGATGATGGGCATTAAGAAAGACACTCAAAGTAATGAGGAACTGGGTGTTGTAAGCAACTGATGAATCACTGAATTCTTCCACTGAAATTAAAAATACAGTATATGTTAATTAAATTGAATGTAAATAAAAAAAGAAATAGATGAAGTTTCCTAATATATTCTTTTTTTCCCCATTTCATCTTGTTTCTTTTCAGTGTTCCAAGATTCATTGTTTATGCACCACACCCAGTGTTCCTTGCAATACGTGCCCTCCTAATACCCAGCACCAGGCTCACCTAGCCCCTGAACCAGCTCCCCTCCAAAACCCTCAGTTTGTTTCTCAGAGTCCACAGTCTCTCATGGTTATTCTTAAGAACATCTGCAACAATACCGTGTCTTTGAGTCTTTCTGAATCTTTTCAATGTAGCACCAATAGGCAACTGTTTATGCTTTTTGGCTCCAGTTGCATTAAAGAAGAACAGGTCCTAGGAGGATCCTTCTTCTGCCTGGTGTCTACTAACCAAAACCTTTCAGAGATTTCCAGAATGCCTGTGTATGAGACTTAGTTGATTGGGTGAAGAAGGGACAGAATGCTATTAAAGACAGGAGGAGGTAGCAGTAGGCAGGGGGCAGAGGAGCCCTCACAGAAAGAAAGGAGCTAATGAAACCTGAATCCTTCAATCTCCAGAGCTTTGCCACCATGTGAAGCCACTGTCCCAAAGCCACAGTCACGTGGAGGGAGCCCCTGTTCCAGACCTGCCAGTTTCTTTACACCGTTTGAGGGCAGGGAAGGCAAGCTTGAGAGGTGAAAGGCGGTGAAGGAGGGACTGGAGAAGCAGGAAATTAGATGGGAAAGAAGGAGGCATACCTGCAAATTGAGGGTGAATTTGAGATCAGTTCCACCATAATAGGCTGTTCCACACTGGCCAGGCTCTGTAGTTAAGATCTCTACATGATCCTGGAGTCATCTGTGTTTTTGCTAGGTCCATAATACTTATTACAAACATGTAAATCTTCATTTCTAGGGCAAACGAGATATTAGGCTTCAAATAATTGATTTGCATATGAACTTTCTATGTGTCAGTGAGTTTATAAGTTCAACTAAGAAAGTAAGTCTGGAAGTCATGTGATGTCTTACCGTGTCTGTTTTTAATCCTTTAGCCCTGGCCAGAGTGAATGGACAGCCCCATCTACCGAAGGACTCTGCGAAGTGATGTGAGCTATGATGAATACAGACATAAATAAGTACCTCTACACACACAAATACACACACACAAACACATACACACACACAACACACACACACTGAGTTTAGGGATATTTGCTCTCAGGATCACACATAGGAATACAGAGATCCTGTGATAATCTTTGTAACGTCAATTTCTTGGTAAGGCACTCTATGTAATATTCTTTGTCTTTTGAAGGTAGGTGGAAAAAGGATGAACAGGCTCTAGAGAGAGTCTTTTTGATTCCTGGGTTTGTTCATATTTGTCCACCCTTGACAATTGTGGATGAGAGTCTACTAGAGAGGGCAAGGGAGGAGGAAAATTTATTTGGAGGAAGGAGGAGTCAGCAGAAAGGATGCAGCTAATGGATCCTGGATCTGTCCCTCACCCTCCAGAGCTCGGCCCCCATGTGAGGCTGGTGCTCTAAACCTACCACCAAACTGGAAGGAACCTCTGCCTCGGGTCTTTAGGCACTGACCCTGCCTGAGGGGTAGGAAAGGCAACCAGGAAGCATGAAGAGTAAGCAGGCCATGAAGGGATTGAGGGTCATGAAACGAGTTGGGGTCAAAGAGATCTGTACCTCTCAACTGCAGCTGAATTTGAAATAAATTCTACCAGAAAAGGCTGTTATACACTGGAATTAGGGTGACAGTATAGAACTTCTTACAGATTGATACATTGTTTATCTGTAGGCCTAACATAGTCCTTAGCCTCTTAAATAAAGCCTCATTTCTAATGAGAAGTGGGGGAGGAGTCAAGATGGCGGAGAAGTAGCAAGCTGAGACTGCTTCAGCTAGCCGGAGATCAGCTAGATAGCTTATCTAAAGATTGCAAACACCTAAAAATCCATCGGCAGATCGAAGAGAAGAAGAACAGCAATTCTGGAAACAGAAAAACAACCACTTTCTGAAAGGTAGGACCGGCGGAGAAGTGAATCCAAAGCGACGGGAAGATAGACCCCGGGGGGAGGGGCCGGCTCCGGGCAATTCAGGTGACCTCTGGAAGCTGAGAATGACCTCCAGAGACAGCCAGCAAGAAAAACAGGAACTTCAGACCTACAACTACCAGGATCTAAATCCTGCCAACAACACAAATGATCAAGGACACACAATTCTCTCTTAGAACCTCCAGAAAGGACCACAGCCCTGCTGATGCCTTGATTTTAACTTAATGAGATCCATGATGGACTTTGAGCCTAGAGAATGGTGAGGTAACAAATTTGTATTTGAGTCAGAGTTCCAAGTAATTTGTTATGAGGGCAATCGAAAACTAATACTGATATTGGTATCAAGAGCAAAGTACTACTGTAGCAAACTCTAAAAATATGGGAACGGCTTTGGAATTGAGCAGTGAGGAAAACCTGGAAGAAGTTCAAGGAGCATAATGGAAAAAGCCCAAACCGCCTTCAACCATTAGCGGAAATCTCTTGACTTTAAAACTGCTGCCCATGAGGGCTCCGAAGGAAACAAGGAACATGTTACTAGAGACCAGGAGGAAACAGGAGGCTAAGTAGCTGTAGAGAGCTTAGTGGAATTGTTGGTGGGTAGAAAACAACTTGTAAATGATAAACATGGACATTAAATAGAAGAGATTTCCAAGTAAAATGGAAAACACAGCCTCAGCTCTTGTTATTTATGGTAAAATGCAAGAGGAGGGAGGAAGATTGAGAAGAAAAGGGTTAAAACAGAACCAGGATATTGATACCAGAAACTCTCTGACGACTGTCCCCCAAATCATTGGCATTGATACACTTCTAATCAATCCATGCTAGCAGGTTAAATTAGATGATATATGCATGAATTTTTAAAGATTGACCAGTTCATACGTAAAGAGCAGCTGCAGCTATTTAAATGGGGGGAAAAAGTCATTAGGGCATGACATGTGGTGTCTGACTATATGCCTCTCTAATCCTTTAGCACTTCTGTGACTGAATTGAAACTGGACATGGATGAGCAAATCACCAGCAAATTGTGAGCTATAAATGAATAAAGATAAATATATATTTATTTGGACATATATGCACATATGTACTTATATACTTGTATGAACACAGACTCAAAGGACACATACTCATGCAATAGGAATTCATCAAAATCCTAGAGGACAAGAGAGGCAGCAGCCTCTTTGACCTTGGCCACAGCAACTTCTTGCTAGACACATCCCCAAAGACCAGGAACCAAAGGCAAAAATGACCTGTTGAGACTTCACCAAGATAAAAAGCTTTTGCACAACAATGAAACCATCAAAAAAGCTACAGGGCAACCTAGAGAAATGGAAAGGATACTTGCAAATACCTTATCAGATAAAGGGCTAGTATCCAAAATCTATGAAGAACTTACGAAACTTAACACCCCAAAACCCAATACATGATGTCAAGAAATGGCAGAAGCCATGAACAGACATTTCTACAGAGAAGACATACGGATGGCCAATAGACACATGGAAAAAATGCTGAACATCACTCAGCCTCAGAGAAATGCAAATCAAAACCATAAGGACAGACCATTTCATACCAGTGGCAAGGGCTACAATTTAACAACTCCGGGAACAATATATGTTGCTGAGGTGGTAGAGAAAGGGGAACCCTCGAATGCTGTTAGTGGAATAATGCAAACCAGTCAGCCGCTCTGGAAAAGAGTAGGGAGGTTCCTCAGAAAGTTAAAAAGCATAGAGCTACCCTATAACCCAGCAATTGCACTAGTAGATATTCATTCAAAGAATACAAACATAGTGATTTGAAGGGATACAAGCACCCTAATGTTCCTAGCAGCATGTGTCCACAATAGCCAAACTATTGAAAGACCCGAGACGTCTATGAACAGATGAGTGAGTAAAGAGGTTGTGGTGTATATATACTCAACCATCAAAAGGAATGAAATCCTGCCATTTGCAATGACGTGGATGGAACTTAAGGGATATTTTACGCAGTGAAATAAATCAGTCAGAGAAGGACAAATACCCTCCGGTTTCACTCATGTCGAATTGAAGAAACAAAACAGATGAGCATGGGGGAAGGGAAGGAAAAGAGGAAAACAGTGAGACAAACCATAGGAGACTCTCAACTAGGGGAACAAACTGGGTTGCTGAAGGCGGAGGTTTTTGGGGGATAGGGTAACTGGGTGATGGGCATTAAGAAAGGCACTCAAGGTAATGAGGACTGGGTGTTGTATGCAACTGATGAATCACTGAATTCTTCCTCTGAAACTAAAAATACAGTATATGTAAAATAAATAGAATGTAAATAAAAAGAGAAATAGATGAAGTTCTAAATATATTCTTTTTTCCCCCATTTTATCTTGTTTCTTTTCAGTGTTCCAAGATTCATTGTTTATGCACCACACCCAGTGTTCCTTACAATACGTGCCCTCCTAATACCCACCACCTGGCTCACCAACCCCCCGACCCTGCTCCCTTCTAAAACCCTCAGTTTGTTTCTCAAAGTCTACAGACGCTCATGGATATTCTTAAGAACATCTGCAACAATACCGTGTCTTTGACTCTTTCTGAATCTTTCAATGAAGCACCAATAGGC
Organism: Mustela putorius furo; assembly: GCF_011764305.1. Lineage (NCBI taxonomy): Eukaryota > Metazoa > Chordata > Mammalia > Carnivora > Mustelidae > Mustela > Mustela putorius. Next base: position 48,052 of record NW_025421917.1, read on the forward strand.
AACTGTTTATGCTTTTTCGCTCCAGTTGCGTTAAAGAAGAACAGGTCCTAGGAGGATCCTTCTTCTGCCTGGTGACTACTAACCAAAACCTTTCAGAGATTTCCAGAATGCCTGTGTATGCGACTTAGTTGATTGGGTGAAGAAGGGACAGAATGCTATTAAAGACAGGAGGAGGTAGCAGTAGGCAGGGGGCAGAGGAGGTCTCAGCATAAAGAAAGGAGCTAATGAATCCTGGATCCTTCAATCTCCAGAGCTTTGCCACCATGTGAAGCCACTGTCCCAAAGCCACAGTCACGTGGAGGGAGCCCCTGTTCCAGATCTGCCAGTTTATTGACATCGTCTGAGAGCAGGGAAGCAAGCTTGAGGGGTGAAAGGCTGTGAAGGAGGGACTGGAGAAGCAGGAAATTAGATGGGAAAGAAGTAGGTATACCTGCAAATTGAGGGTGAATTTGAGATCAGTTCCACCATAATAGGCTGTTCCACACTAGCCAGGCTCAGTAGTGAAGATCTGTACTTGATCCTGGAGTCATCTGTGTTTTTGCTAGGTCCATAATACTTACTACAAACATGTAAATCTTTATTTTAGGGCAAATGAGATGTTAGGCTTCAAATAACTGATTTGCACATGATCTTTCTAAGTGTCAGTGAGTTTATAAGTTCCACTAACAAAGTAAGAGTGTAAGTCACATGATGTATTACTCTGTCTGTTTTATATCTTTTAGCCCTGGCGAGAGGGAACGGACAGCCCCATCTACCGAAGAACTCTCCGAAGTGATGTGAGTTATGATGAACATACATAAATAAGTATCTCTACACACACAAATACACACAAACACACACACACACACACACACTGAGATTTGGGATGTTTGCTCTCAGGCTCACACATAGGAATACAGAGAACCTGTGATACTCTCTGTAACAATTTCTTTTGGTAGGGCACTCTGTAATATTTTTTTGTCTTTTGAAGGTAGGTGAAAAAAGGAATAACAGGCTCTAGAAAGAGTCTTTCTGATTCCTGCTTTTGTTTATATTTGTCCACCCTTGACAACTGTGGATGAGAGGCTACTAGAGTGGGCAAGGGTGGAGGAAAATTTATTTGGAGGTAGGATGAGTCAGCAGAAAGGATGCAGCTAATGGATCCTGGATCTGTCCCTCACCCTCCAGAGCTCGGCCCCCATGTGAGGCTGGTGCTCTAAACCTACCACCAAACTGGAAGGAACCTCTTCCTCGGGTCTTTAGCCACTAACCCTGCCTGAGGGGTAGGAAAGGCAACCAGGAAGCATGAAGAGTAAGCAGGCCATGAAGGGATTGAGGGTCATGAAACGAGTTGGGGTCAAAGAGATCTGTACCTCTCAACTGCAGCTGAATTTGAAATAAATTCTACCAGAAAAGGCTGTTACACACTGGGATTAGGGTGACAGTATAGAACTTCTTACAGATTGATACATTGTTTATCTGTAGGCCTAACATAGTCCTTAGCCTCTTAAATAAAGCCTCATTTCTAATGAGAAGTGACCTAGCAGGTTAAATTAGATGATATATGCATGAATTTTTAAAGATTGACCAGTTCATACGTAGAGAGCAGTTGCAGCTCTTTATATGGGAGGGGGAGTCAGTCTAGCATGACATGTGGTGTCTGACTATGTGCCTCTTTAATCCTTTAGCACTTCTGTGACTGAATTGAAACTGGACACGGATGAGGAAATCACCAGTAAATTGTGAGCTATAAGTGAATAAAGATAAATATATATTTATATGGACATATATGCACATATGTACTTATATACTTGTATGAACACAGACTCACAAAGACACATACACAAGCAATACAAATTCATCAAAATCCTAGAGGAGAAGAGAGGCAGCAACCTCTTTGACCTTGGCCACAGCAACTTCTTGTTAGACACATCTCCAAAGGCAGGGAAACAAAGACAAAAATGAACTGTTGGGGCTTCACCAAGATAAAAGGCTTTTGTACATCAAAGGAAACCATCAACAAAGCTAAATGGCAACCTACAGAAAGGGAGAAGATACTTGCAAATACCTTATCAGATAAAGGGCTAGTATCCAAAATATTTGAAGAACTTACCAAACTTAACACCCCAAAACCCAATACATGATGTCAAGAAATGGGCAGAATCTGTGAACAGACATTTCTCCAGAGAAGACATATGGATGGCCAATAGACACATGGAAAAAATGCTGCACATCACTCAGCCTCAGAGAAATGCAAATCAAAACCACAAGGACAGACCATTTCATACCAGTGGCAAGGGCTAAAATTTAACAACTCAGGGAACAACAGATGTTGGTGAGGTGGTAGAGTAGGGGAACCCTCGAATGCTGTTGGTGGAATAATGCAAACCGGTCAGCCGCTCTGGAAGAGAGTAGGGAAGTTCCTCAGAAAGTTAAAAAGCATAGAGCTACCCTATAACCCAGCAATTGCACTAGTAGATATTCATTCAAAGAATAAAAACATAGTATTTGAAGGGATACAGGCACCCTAATGTTCGTAGCAACAATGTGTCCACAATAGCCAAACTATGGAAAGATGCGAGACGTCTATGAACAGATGAGTGAGTAAAGAAGATGTGGCGTATATATACTCAGCATCAAAAGGAATGAAATCCTGCCATTTGCCATGACGTGGATGGAACTTACGGGATATTTTACCCAGTGAAATAAGTCAGTCAGAGAAGGACAAATACCATCTGATTTCACTCATGTGGAATTGAAGAAACAAAACAGATGAGCATGGGGGAAGGGAAGGAAAAGAGGAAAGCAGTGAGAGGAACCATAGGAGACTCTCAACTATAGGGAACAAACTGGGTTGATGAAGGGGAGGTCGGGGGGGGGGGGATGGGGTAACTGGGTGATGGGCATTAAGAAAGGCACTCAAGGTAATGAGGACTGGGTGTTTTATGCAACTGATGAATCTCTGAATTCTTCCTCTGAAACAAAAATACAGTATATGTTAATTAAATTGAAAGTAAATTAAAAAAGAAAAAGATGAAGTTTCCTAATATATTCATTTATTCCCCATTTCATCTTGTTTCTTTTCAGTGTTCCAAGATTCATTGTTTATGCACCACACCCAGTGTTCCTTGCAATACGTGCCCTCCTAATACCCACCACTAGGCTCACCCAGTCCCCCACCCCACTCCCCTCCATATCCCTCAGTTTGTTTCTCAGAGTCCACAGTCTCTCATGGTTATTCTTTTTTTTAAATTTTTAATTTTTTTTAATTTTTTTAATGTTTTTATTTTTTATAAACATATATTTTTATCCCCAGGGGTACAGGTCTGTGAATCACCAGGTTTACACACTTCACAGCACTCACCAAAGCACATACCTTCCCCAATGTCCATATCCCCACCCCCCTTCTCCCAACCTCCCTCCCCTCAGCAACCTTCACTTTGTTTTGTGAGATTAAGAGTCACTTATGGTTTGTCTCCCTCCCAGTCCCATCTTGTTTCATTGATTCTTCTCCACCCACTTAAGCCCCCATTTTGCATCACCACTTCCTCATATGGGAGATCATATGATAGTTGTCTTTCTCCACCTAACTTATTTCACTAAGCACTAGTTCCATCTATGTTGTCACAAATGGCAAGATTTCATTTTTTAGATGGCTGCATAGTATTCCATTGTGTACATATGCCACATCTTCTTGATCCATTCATCTGTTGATGGACATCTAGGTTCTTTCCATAGTTCGGCTATTGTGGACATTGCTGCTATAAACATTCAGGTGCATGTGCCCCTTTGGATCACTACGTTTGTATCTTTAGGGTAAATATCCAGTAGTGCAATTGCTGTTTCATAGGGCAGTTCTATTTTCAACATGTTGACGAACCTCCATGCTGTTTTCCAGAGTGGCTGCACCAGCTTGCATTCCCACCAACAGGGTAGGAGGCTTCCCCTTTCTCCGCATCCTCGCCAGGATCTGTCATTTCCTGACTTGTTGATTTTAGCCTTTCTGACTGGTGTGAGGTGGTATCTCATTGTGGTTTTGATTTGTATTTCCCTGATGCCGAGTGATATGGAGCACTTTTTCATGTGTCTGTTGGCCATCTGGATGTCTTCTTTGCAGAAATGTCTGTTCATGTCCTCTGCCCATTTCTTGATTGGATTATTTGTTCTTTGGGTGTTGAGTTTGCTAAGTTCTTTATAGATTTTGGACACTAGTCCTTTATCTGATATGTCATTTGCAAATATTGTCCCATTCTGTCAGTTGTCTTTTGATTTTGTTAATTGTTTCCTTTGTTGTGCAAAAGCTTTTGATCTTGATGAAATCCCAATAGTTCACTTTTGCCCTTGCTTCCCTTGCCTTTGGCAATGTTCCTAGGAAGAACAGCTGAGGTCAAAGAGGTTGCTGCCTGTGTTCTCCTCAAGGATTTTGATGGATTCCTTTCGCACATTGAGATCCTTCATCCATTTTGAGGCTATTTTTGTGTGTGGTGTAAGGAAATGGTCCAATTTCATTTTTCTGCATGTGGCTGTCCAATTTTCCCAGCACCATTTATTGAATAGGCTGTCTTTTTTCCATTGGACATTCTTTCCTGCTTTGTCAAAGATTAGTTGACCATAGAGTTGAGGGTCTATTTCTGGGCTCTCTATTCTGTTCCATTGACCTATGTATCTGTTTTTGTGCCAGTACCATGCTGTCTTGATGATGTCAGCTTTGTAACAGAGCTTGAAGTCTGGAATTGTGATGCCACCAACTTTGGCTTTCTTTTTCAATATCCCTTTGGCTATTAGAGGTCTTTTCTGGGTCCATATAAATTTTAGAATTATTTGTTCCATTTCTTTGAAAAAGATGGATGGTACTTTGATAGGAATTGCATTAAATGTGTAGATTGCTTTAGGTAGCATAGACATTTTCACAATATTTATTCTTCCAATCCAGGAGCATGGAACATTTTTCCATTTCTCTGTGTCTTCCTCAATTTCTTTCATGAGTACTTTGTAGTTTTCTGAGTGAAGATTCTGTGCCTCTTTGGTTAGGTTTATTCCTAGGTATCTTATGGTTTGGGGTGCAATTGTAAATGTGATTGACTCCTTAATTTCTCTTTCTTCTGTCTTGTTGTTGGTGTAGAGAAATGCAACTGATTTCTGTGCATTGATTTTATATCCTGACACTTTACTGAATTCCTGTACAAGTTCTAGCAGTTTTGGAGTGGAGTCTTTTGGGTTTTCCACATACAGTATCATATCATCTGCGAAGAGTGATAATTTGACTTCTTCTTTGCCGATTTGGATGCCTTTAATTTCCTTTTGTTGTCTGATGGCTGAGGCTAGGACCTCTAGTACTATGTTGAATAGCAGTGGTGATAATGGACATCCCTGCCATGTTCCTGACCTTAGCAGAAAAGCTTTCAGTTTTTCTCCATTGAGAATGATATTTGCAGTGGGTTTTTCATAGATGGCTTTGATGATATTGAGGTATGTGCCCTCTATCCCTACACTTTGAAGAGTTTTGATCAGGATGGGATGCTGTACTTTGCCAAATGCTTTTTCAGCATCTATTGAGAGTGTCATATGGTTCTTCTTCTTTCTTTTATTGATGTATTGTATCACATTGACTGATTTGCGGATGTTGAAACAACCTTGCAGCCCTGGAATAAATCCCACTTGGTTATGGTGAATAATCCTTTTAATGTACTTTTGAATCCTATTGGCTAGTATTTTGGTGAGAATTTTTGCATCTGTGTTCATCAAGGATATTGGTCTATCGCTCTCTTTTTTGATGGGATCATTGTCTGGTTTTGGGATCAAGGTGATGCTGGCCTCATAAAATGAGTTTGGAAGTTTTCCTTCCATTTCTATTTTTTGGAACAGTTTCAGGAGAATAGGAATTAGTTCTTCTTTAAATGTTTGGTAGAATTCCCCCAGGAAGCCATCTGGCCCTGGACATCACAGATATATTCAGAACATTTCATCCCAAAGCAACAGAACACACATTCTTCTCTAGTGCACATGGGACATTCTCCAGAATAGATCACATCCTCGGTCCTAAATCAGGACTCAACCAGTACCAAAACATTGGGATCATTTCCCAATTTCAGACCACAATGCTCTAAAGCTAGAACTCAACCACAAAAGGAAGTTTGGAAAGAACCCAAATACATGGAGACTAAACAGCATCCTTCTAATGAATGAATGGGTCAACCGGGAAATTAAAGAAGAATTGAGAAAAATCATGGAAACAAATGATAATGAAAATACAACGGTTCAAAACCTGTGTGACACAAAAAAGGCAGTCCTGAGAGGAAAATATATAGTGGTACAAGCCTTTCTCAAGAAACAAGAGGAGTCTCAGGTACACAACCTAACCCTACACCTAAAGGAGCTGGAGAAAGAACAAGAAAGAAACCCTAAGCCCAGCAGGAGAAGAGAAATCATAAAGATCAGAGCAGAAATCAATGAAATAGAAACCAAAAAAACAATAGAACAAATCATCGAAACTAGGAGCTGGTTCTTTGAAAGAATTAATAAAATTGATAAACCCATGGCCCGACTTATCAAAAAGAAAAGAGAAAGGACCCAAATAAATAAAATCATGAATGAAAGAGGAGAGATCACAACTAACTCCAAAGAAATACAAACTATTAAAAGAACATACTATGAGCACTCTACGTCAACAAATTTGACAATCTGGAAGAAATGGATGCATTCCTAGAAACATAAACTACCACAACTGAACCAGGAAGAAATAGAAAGCCTGAACAGACCCATAACCAGTAAGGAGATCGAAACAGTCATTAAAAAAAAAAAAAAAAAAAAAAAAATCATATGGTTATTCTTAAGAACATCTGAAACAATACAGTGTGTTTGACTTTTTTTGAATCTTTTCGATGTAGCACCAAGAGGCAACTCTTTATGCTTTTTGGCTCCAGTTGCATTAAAGAAGAATATGTACTAGGAGGATCCTTCTTCCCACTGGTGACTACCAATCAAAACCATTCAGAGATTTCCAGAATGACTGTGTATGAGACTTAGTTGATTGGGTGAAGAAGGGACAGAATGCTATTAAAGACAGGAGAAGGTAGCAGTAGGCAGGGGTCAGAGGAGCCCTCACAGAAAGAAAAGAGTTAATGAAACCTGGATCCTTCACCCTCCAGAGCTTTGCCACAATGTGAAGCCACTGTCCCAAAGCCACAGTCACGTGGAAGGAACTCCTGTTCCAGACCTGCCAGTTTCTTGACACCGTTGGAAGACAGGGAAGGCAAGCTTGAGAGGTGAAAGGCGGTGAAGGAGGGACTGGAGAAGCAGGAAATTAGATGGGAAAGAAGGAGGTATACCTGCAAATTGAGGGTGAATTTGAGATCAGTTCCACCATAATAGGCTGTTCCACACTGGCCAGGCTCTGTAGTTAAGATCTCTACATGATCCTGGAGTCATCTGTGTTTTTGCTAGGTCCATAATACTTATTACAAACACATAAGTCTTCATTTCTAGGCCAAACGAGATATTAGATTTCAAATAATTGATTTGCACGTGAACTTTCTAAGTGTCAGTGAGTTTATAAGTTCAACTAAGTAAGTAAGTCTGGAAGTCATGTGATGTCTTACCGAGTCTGTTTTTAATCCTTTAGCCATGTCCACAGTGAACGGACAACCCCATCTACTGAAGGACTCTCCGAAGTGATGTGAGCTATGATGAAAACATACATAAATAAGTATCTCTACACACACAAATATACACACACACACTGAGATTTGGGATGTTTGGTCTCAGGCTCACACATAGGAATACAGAGACCCTGTGATACTCTTTGTAATGTCTTCTCTTGGTAAGGCACTATATGTAATATTCTATGTCTTTTGAAGGTAGGTGGAAAAAGGAATAACAGGCTCTAGAGAGAGTCTTTTTGATTCCTGGGTTTGTTCATATTTGTCCACCCTTGACGATTGTGGATAAGAGTCTACTAGAGTAGGAACGGGAGGAGGAAAATTTATTTGGAGGAAGGAGGAGTCAGCAGAAAGGATGCAGCTAATGGATCCTGGATTTGTCCCTCACCCTCCAGGGCTCGGCCCCCCATGTGAGGCTGGTGCTCTAAACCTACCACCAAACTGGAAGGAACCTCTGCCTCGGGTCTTTAGCCACTAACCCTGCCTGAGGGGTAAGAAAGGCAACCAGGAAGCATGAAGAGTAAGCATGCAATGAATGGAATTGAGGGTCATGAAATGAGTTGGGGTCAAAGAGATCTGTACCTCTCAACTGCAGCTGAATTTGAAATAAATTCTACCAGAAAAGGCTGTTACACACTGGGATTAGGGTGACAGTATAGAACATCTTACAGATTGATACATTGTTTATCTGTAGGCCAAACATAGTCCTTATCCTCTAAATAAAGCCTCATTTCTAATGAGAAGTGACCTACCAGGTTAAATTAGATGATATGCATGAATTTTTAAAGATTGACCAGTTCATACTTAGAGGGCAGCTGCAGCTATTTAAATGGGGGGAAAAAGTCATTAGGGCATGACATGTGGTGTCTGACTATGTGCCTCTCTAATCCTTTAGCACTTCTGTGACTGAATTCAAACTGGACACGGATGAAGAAATCACCAGCAAATTGTGAGCTATAAGTGAATAAAATAAATATATATTTATATGGACATATATGCACATATGTACTTATATACTTGTATCAACACAGACGCACAAAGATACATATACAAGCAACAGGAATTCATCAAAGTCCTAGAGGAGAAGAGAGGCAGCAACCTCTTTGACCTTGGCCACAGCAACTTCTTGGTAGACACATCCCAAGGGCAGGGAAAAAAAGGCATAAAAGAACTGTTGGGGCTTCACCAAGATAAAAGGCTTTTGTACAACAAAGGAAACCATCAAAAAAGCTAAAGGGCAATCTAAAGAATCGGAGAAGATACTTGCCAATACCTTATCAGATAAAGGGCTAGTACCCAAAATCTATGAAGAACTTACCAACTTAACACCCAAAAACCCAAAACATGATGTCAAGAAATGGGCAGAAGCCATGAACAGACATTTTTCCAGAGAAGACATACAGATGGCCAATAGACACATGGAAAAAATGCTGAACATCACTCAGCCTCAGAGAAATGCAAATCAAAACCACAAGGACTGACCATTTCATACCAGTGGAAAAGGCTACAATTTAACAACTCAGGGAACAACAGATGTTGGTCAGGTGGTAGAGTAAGGTAACCCTCGAATGCTGTTGGTGGAATAATGCAAACCGGTCAGCCCCTCTGGAAAAGAGTAGGGAGTTTGCTCAGAAAGTTAAAAAGCATAGAGCTACCCTATAACTCAGCAATTGCACTAGTAGATATTCATTCAAAGAATACAAACATAGTGATATGAAGGGATACATGCACCCTTATGTTCCTAGCAGCAATGTGTCCACAATAGCCAAACTATGGAAAGACGTGAGACGTCTATGAACAGATGAGTGAGTAAAGAAGATGTGGCGTATATATACTCAACCATCAAAAAGAATGAAATTCTGGGGGGGAGGAGTCAAGATGGCGGAGAAGTAGCAAGCTGAGACTGCTTCAGCTAGCCGGAGATCAGCTAGATAGCTTATCTAAAGATTGCAAACACCTGAAAATCCATCGGCAGATCGAAGAGAAGAAGAACAGCAATTCTGGAAACAGAAAATCAGCCACTTTCTGAAAGGTAGGACCGGCGGAGAAGTGAATCCAAAGCGACGGGAAGATAGACCCCGGGGGGAGGGGCCGGCTCCCGGCAAGCGGCAGAGCAACCGCGCACAAAATCAGGACTTTTAAAAGTCTGTTCCGCTGAGGGACATCGCTCCAGAGGCTAAACCGGGGCGAAGCCCACGCGGGGTCAGCGTGGCCTCAGGTCCCGCAGGGTCACAGAAGGATCGGGGGTGTCTGAGTGTCGCAGAGCTTGCGGGTATTGGGACGGGAAAGCCGGCTACAGAGACAGAGCCGACAGTAATCTCGCAGCTCCGTGTTACCTTGAACCGGTCGCAGGCTCGGTGAGCTCGGAGCGCGGCCGGAGGTCAGGCAGATGGGAGTAACTGGGCGCTGTTCTCTGAGGGCGCACTGAGGAGTGGGGCCCTGGGCTCTCGGCTCCTCCGGGCCGGAGACCAGGAGGCCGCCATTTGTATTCCCGTCCTCTGGAACTCTACGGAAAGCGCTCAGAGAACAAAAGCTCCTGAAAGCAAACCCGAGCGGATTACTCACCCCAGCCCCGGGTAAGGGCGGTGTAATTCCGCCTGGGGCAAAGACACTTGAGAATCACTACACAACAGGCCCCTCCCCCAGAAGATCAACAAGAAATCCAGCCGAGACCAAGTTCACCTACCAAGGAGTGCGGTTTCAATACCAAGGAGAGCAGCAGAATTCCAGAGGAGGAGAAAGCCAAGCACGGAACTCATGGCTTTTTTCCTGTGATTTTTTTTAGTCTTGCAGTTAATTTAATTTTTTCTTTTTCATTTTTTTTTTTTTTCTCGCCTTCGGGTAAAATTTTTTTTTTTTTTAACTGTTACCTTTTTCTTTTTTAACGATTTTTTACTAGTTTATCTAATATATATATATTTTTTTTTACATTTTTCTTAGGTGTTTTCTTTTTTTAAAATTCTTTTCTTATCTTTTCTTTTTTTTTTTTTTTTTTTTTTTTTTTCTTTTTTCTCTCTTCCTTTTTGAACCTCTTTTTATCACCTTTCTCCCCACTCACGATTTTGGATCTCTTCTAATTTGGTTAAAGCATATTTTCCTGGGGTTGTTGCCACCCTTTTAGTATTTTACTTGCCCCTTCATTTACTCTTATCTGGACAAAATGACAAGACGTAAAAATTCAACACAAAAAAAAGAACAAGAGGCAGTACCGAAGGCTAGGGACCTAATCAATACAGACATCGGTAATATGTCAGATCTAGAGTTCAGAATGACAATTCTCAAGGTTCTAGCCGGGCTCGAAAAAGGCATGGAAGATATTAGAGAAACCCTCTCGAGAGATATAAAAGCCCTCTCTGGAGAAATAAAAGAACTAAAATCTAACCAAGTTGAAATCAAAAAAGCTATTAATGAGGTGCAATCAAAAATGGAGGCTCTCACTGCTAGGATAAATGAGGCAGAAGAAAGAATTAGTGATATAGAAGACCAAATGACAGAGAATAAAGAAGCTGATCAAAAGAGGGACAAACAGCTACTGGACCACGAGGGGAGAATTCGAGAGATAAGTGACACCATAAGACGAAACAACATTAGAATAATTGGGATTCCAGAAGAAGAAGAAAGTGAGAGGGGAGCAGAAGGTATACTGGAGAGAATTATTGGGGAGAATTTCCCCAATATGGCAAAGGGAACGAGCATCAAAATTCAGGAGGTTCAGAGAATGCCCCTCAAAATCAATAAGAATAGGCCCACACCCCGTCACCTAATAGTAAAATTTACAAGTCTCAATGACAAAGAGAAAATCCTGAAAGCAGCCCGGGAAAAGAAGTCTGTAACATACAATGGTAAAAATATTAGATTGGCAGCTGACTTATCCACAGAGACCTGGCAGGCCAGAAAGAGCTGGCATGATATTTTCAGAGCACTAAACGAGAAAAACATGCAGCCAAGAATACTATATCCAGCTAGGCTATCATTGAAAATAGAAGGAGAGATTAAAAGCTTCCAGGACAAACAACAACTGAAAGAATTTGCAAATACCAAACCAGCTCTACAGGAAATCTTGAAAGGGGTCCTCTAAGCAAAGAGAGAGCCTACAAGTGGTAGATCAGAAAGGAACAGAGACCATATACAGTAACAGTCACCTTACAGGCAATACAATGGCACTAAATTCATATCTCTCAATAGTTACCCTGAATGTGAATGGGCTAAATGCCCCTGTCAAAAGACACAGGGTATCAGAATGGATAAAAAAAAACAAAACCCATCTATATGTTGCCTCCAAGAAACACATTTTAAGCCCGAAGACACCTCCAGATTTAAAGTGAGGGGGTGGAAAAGAATTTACCATGCTAATGGACATCAGAAGAAAGCAGGAGTGGCAATCCTTATATCAGATCAATTAGATTTTAAGCCAAAGACTATAATAAGAGATGAGGAAGGACACTATATCATACTCAAAGGGTCTGTCCAACAAGAAGATTTAACAATTTTTAAATATCTATGCCCCCAATGTGGGAGCAGCCAACTATATAAACCAATTAATAACAAAATCAAAGAAACACATCAACAATAATACAATGATAGTAGGGGACTTTAACACTCCCCTCACTGAAATGGACAGGTCATCCAAGCAAAAGATCAGCAAGGATATAAAGGCCTTAAATGACACACTGGACCAGATGGACATCACAGATATATTCAGAATATATTTTCATCCCAAAGCAACAGAATACACATTCTTCTCTAGTGCACATGGAACATTCTCCAGAATAGATCACATCCTCGGTCCTAAATCAGGACTCAACCGGTATCAAAAGATTGGGATCATTCCCTGCATATTTTCAGACCACAATGCTCTAAAGCTAGAACTCAACCACAAAAGGAAGTTTGGAAAGAACCCAAATACATGGAGACTAAACAGTATCCTTCTAAAGAATGAATGGGTCAACCGGGAAATTAAAGAAGAATTGAAAAAAAAATCATGGAAACAAATGATAATGAAAACACAACGGTTCAAAATCTGTGGGACACAACAAAGGCAGTCCTGAGAGGAAAATATATAGCGGTACAAGCCTTTCTCAAGAAACAAGAAAGGTCTCAGGTACACACAACCTAACCCTACACCTAAAGGAGCTGGAGAAAGAACAAGAAAGAAACCCTGAGCCCAGCAGGAGAAGAGAAATCATAAAGATCAGAGCAGAAATCAATGAAATAGAAACCAAAAAAAACAATAGAACAAATCAACGAAACTAGGAGCTGGTTCTTTGAAAGAATTAATAAAATTGATAAACCCCTGGCCCGACTTATCAAAAAAGAAAAGAGAAAGGACCCAAATAAATAAAATCATGAATGAAAGAGGAGAGATCACAACTAACACCAAAGAAATACAAACTATTATAAGAACATACTATGAGCAACTCTACGGCAATAAATTTGACAATCTGGAAGAAATGGATGCATTCCTAGAAACATATAAACTACCACAACTGAGCCAGGAAGAAATAGAAAGCCTGAACAGACCCATAACCAGTAAGGAGATTGAAACAGTCATTAAAAATCTCCAAACAAACAAAAGCCCAGGGCCAGACGGCTTCCCGGGGGAATTCTACCAAAACATTTAAAGAAGAACTAATTCCTATTCTCCTGAAACTGTTCCAAAAAATAGAAATGGAAGGAAAACTTCCAAACTCATTTTATGAGGCCAGCATCACCTTGATCCCAAAACCAGACAAGGATCCCACCAAAAAAGAGAGCTATAGACCGATATCCTTGATGAACACAGATGCGAAAATACTCAACAAAATACTAGCCAATAGGATTCAACAGTACATTAAAAAGATTATTCACCACGACCAAGTGGGATTTATTCCAGGGCTGCAAGGTTGGTTCAACATCCGCAAATCAGTCAATGTGATACAACACATCAATAAAAGTAAGAACAAGAACCATATGATACTCTCAATAGATGCTGAAAAAGCATTTGACAAAGTACAACATCCCTTCCTGATCAAAAACTCTTCAAAGTGTAGGGATAGAGGGCACATACCTCAATATCATCAAAGCCATCTATGAAAAACCCACCGCAAATATCATTCTCAATGGAGAAAAACTGAAAGCTTTTCCGCTAAGGTCAGGAACACAGCAGGGATGTCCATTATCACCACTGCTATTCAACATCGTACTAGAGGTCCTAGCCTCAGCAATCAGACAACAAAAGGAAATTAAAGGCATCCAAATCGGCAAAGAAGAAGTCAAATTATCACTCTTCGCAGATGATATGATACTATATGTGGAAAACCCAAAAGACTGCACTCCAAAACTGCTAGAACTTATACAGGAATTCAGTAAAGTGTCAGGATATAAAATCAATGCACAGAAATCAGTTGCATTTCTCTACACCAACAGCAAGACAGAAGAAAGAGATATTAAGGAGTCAATCCCATTTACAATTGCATCCAAAACCATAAGATACCTAGGAATAAACCTAACCAAAGAGGCACAGAATCTATACTCAGAAAACTATAAAGTACTCATGAAAGAAATTGAGGAAGACACAAAGAAATGGAAAAATGTTCCATGCTCCTGGATTGGAAGAATAAATATTGTGAAAATGTCTATGCTACCTAAAGCAATCTACACATTTAATGCAATTCCTATCAAAGTACCATCCATCTTTTTCAAAGAAATGGAACAAATAATTCTAAAATTTATATGGAACCAGAAAAGACCTCGAATAGCCAAAGGGATATTGAAAAAGAAAGCCAACGTTGGTGGCATCACAATTCCGGACTTCAAGCTCTATTACAAAGCTGTCGTCATCAAGACAGCATGGTACTGGCACAAAAACAGACACATAGATCAATGGAACAGAATAGAGAACCCAGAAATAGACCCTCAAATCTATGGTCAACTAATCTTCGACAAAGCAGGAAAGAATGTCCAATGGAAAAAAGACAGCCTTTTCAATAAATGGTGCTGGGAAAATTGGACAGCCACATGCAGAAAAATGAAATTGGACCATTTCCTTACACCACACACAAAAATAGACTCAAAATGGATGAAGGACCTCAATGTACGAAAGGAATCCATCAAAATCCTTGAGAACACGGGCAGCAACCTCTTCGACCTCTGCCGCAGCAACATCTTCCTAGGAACAACGCAAAAGGCAAGGGAAGCAAGGGAAAAAATGAACTACTGGGATTTCATCAAGATCAAAAGCTTTTGCACAGCAAAGGAAACAGTTAACAAAATCAAAAGACAACTGACAGAATGGGAGAAGATATTTGAAAATGACATATCAGATAAAGGACTAGTGTCCAGAATCTATAAAGAACTTAGCAAACTCAACACCCAAAGAACAAATAATCCAATCAAGAAATGGGCAGAAGACATGAACAGACATTTCTGCAAAGAAGACATCCAGATGGCCAACAGACACATGAAAAAGTGCTCCATATCACTCGGCATCAGGGAAATACAAATCAAAACCACAATGAGATATCACCTCACACCAGTCAGAATGGCTAAAATCAACAAGTCAGGAAATGACAGATGCTGGCGAGGATGCGGAGAAAGGGGAACCCTCCTACACTGTTGGTGGGAATGCAAGCTGGTGCAGCCACTCTGGAAAACAGCATGGAGGTTCCTCAAAATGTTGAAAATAGAACTGCCCTATGACCCAGCAATTGCACTATTGGGTATTTACCCTAAAGATACAAATGTAGTGATCCAAAGGGACACATGCACCCGAATGTTTATAGCAGCAATGTCCACAATAGCCAAACTATGGAAAGAACCTAGATGTCCATCAACAGATGAATGGATCAAGAAGATGTGGTATATATACACAATGGAATACTAGGCAGCCATCAAAAGAAATGAAATCTTGCCATTTGCGACAACATGGATGGAACTAGAGCGTATCATGCTTAGCGAAATAAGTCAAGCAGAGAAAGACAACTATCATATGATCTCCCTGATATGAGGAAGTGGTGATGCAACATGGAGGCTTAAGTGGGTAGAAGAATAAATGAAACAAGATGGGATTGGGAGGGAGACAAACCATAAGTGACTCTTAATCTCACAAAACAAACTGAGGGTTGCCGGGGGGAGGGGGTTTGGGAGAAGGGGGTGGGATTATGGACATTGGGGAGGGTATGTGATTTGGTGAGTGCTGTGAAGTGTGTAAACCTGGTGATTCACAGACCTGTACCCCTGGGGATAAAAATATATGTTTATAAAAATAAAAAATTAAAAAAAAAAAAAAAAAAAAAAAGAATGAAATTCTGCCATTTGCCATGATGTGGATGGAACTTAACGGATATTTTACCCAGTGAAATAAGTCAGTCAGAGAAGGACAAATACCATCTGATTTCACTCATGTGGAATTGAAGAAACAAAACAGATGAGCATGGAGGAAGGGAATGAAAAGAGGAAAACAGTGAGACAAACCATAGGAGACTCTCAACTATAAGGAAGAAACTGGTTAGCTGAAGGGGAGGTCGGTGGGGGATGGGGTAACTGGGTGATGGGCATTAAGAAAGGCACTCAAGGTAATGAGGACTGGGTGTTGTATGCAACTGATGAATCACTGAATTCTTCCTCTGAAACTAAAAATACAGTATATGTTAATTAAATTGAATGTAAATTAAAAAAGAAATAGATGAAGTTTCCTAATATGTTCTTTTTTTTCCCCATTTCATCTTGTTTCTTTTCAGTGTTCCAAGATTCATTGTTTATGCACCACACCCAGTGTTCCTTGCATTACGTGCTCTCCTAATACCCAGCAACAGTCTCACCTATCCCCCCATCCCGCTCCCCTCCAAAACCCTCAGTTTGTTTCTCAGAGTCTACAGTCTCTCATGGTTATTCTTAAGAACATCTGCAACAATACAGTGTCTTTGACTCTTTCTGAATCTTTTCAATGTAGCACCAATGAATACTACATTCAATGTAGTATCCTTTTTGGCTCCAGTTGCGTTAAAGAAGAACAGGTCCTAGGAGGATCCTTCTTCTGCCTGGTGACTATGAAGCAAAACCTTTCAGAGATTTCCAGAATGCCTGTGTATGAGACTTAGTTGATTGGGTGAAGAAGGGACAGAATGCTATTAAAGACAGGAGGAGGTAGCAGTAGGCAGGGGGCAGAGGAGCCCTCAGGATAAAGAAAGGAGCTAATGAAACCTGGATCCTTCACCCTCCAGAGCTTTGCCACCATGTGAAGCCACTGTCCCAAAGCCACAGTCACGTGGAGGGAGCCCCTGTTCCAGACCTGCCAGTTTCTTGACACCATCTGAGGGCAGGGAAGGCAAGCTTGGGAGGTGAAAGGAGGGCCTGGAGAAGCAGGAAATTAGATGGGAAATAAGGTATACCTGCAAATTGAGGGTGAACTTGAGATCCGTTCCACCATAATAGGCTGTTCCACACTGGCTAGACTCAGTAGTTGAGATCTGTACTTGATCCTTGTGTCATCTGTATTTTATGGACCTAGCAGGTCCATAATACTTATTACAAACATGTAAGTCTTCATTTCTAGGGCAAACGAGATATTAGGTTTCAAATAATTGATTTCCATGTGAACTTTCTAAGTGTCAGTAGATTATAAGTTCAACTAAGAAAGTAAGTCTAGAAGTCATGTGATGTCTTACTGGGTCTGTTTTTAATCCTTTAGTCCTGGCCAGAGTGAATGGACAGCCCCGTCTACCGAAGGACTCTCTGAAGTGATGTGAGCTATTTTGAATACATACATAAATATGTATCTCTACACACAGAAACACACACACACACACACACACACACACACACACACTGAGATTTGGGATGTTTGGTCTCAGGCTCACACATAGGAATACAGAGATCCTGTGATACTCTTTGTATCATCTTCTTATGGTAAGCCACTATATATAATATTCCTTTTATTTTGAAGGGATCTGTAAAAAAGGATGAACAGGTCATACAATCATTTCTTTCTTCTAGGCTTCACCCTTAATACTAACAGCGAAACTGATAGGAAACTAAAATTGACTCTTTCTGTTGCTGTACTTCAGTGGGTTAGGGAAGAAAAATATCTTTTTGGGAAGGAGGGTAGTATTAAAGTATAAGCAGTAAATGGTTTGAGTTGGCAGGATGAAGAGAATTCTTTAGCAGAAAAGATTTGAACTAATAGACCAGATCTGTTTGTGTTTGCCAGCATGTGCAACTGGTTCCCCAAGGCTGGACCTATCATTACATTGGATAAAATCATTGACTAAGACCTGTGGTGTCTAAGATACCATCTGAAGGTTAGGAAAGACATTCATAGTTCCTAAAGAGCACAGATGGACTAGAGGGCCTTTAGGTATTTAGGTTAATCAATAGAAATGTATATCTACACTGAGGTAAATGAATAAGTCCCACCATGAGAGGATGTTGTACACTAGGTCAGATCCAGTAGTAAAGAACTATATTTAAACTTTTAGTCATTAGTTGTTTTTTTTTTTTTTTTTTTTTTTTTTTTTTTTTACAAGTATGAGGTATTCATTATGAATGTATAAAGTCTCATTTCTGGGGGAAATGACATATCAAGTTTCATATAACTGATTGATGTGTAAATTTGTAAAGAGTCAATTATTTTGCAAGTTAGAGAGTAATGTTAAAATTTGAACCAAAATATTTAATTTAGAAAATCATGTAGTCTGACTGTGTCCCTTTTTCATCCCTTAGTACTACTACCATGAGTGAATTTACATCGGGAACTTCTGATGGAATCTCCAAGGAAATGTGAGATATGAACAAAACTATCCACATGTAAATACAAGTATGGGGCAGGGAAGAAAGATTGAGATTTGGGAGATTGATTTGCAGGAGGATCCATGAACTTTAGAGTCTTGGACACCATTTGTAACTTTCTATCCAGTTTGAGTGGAATTTAATAAAAGAGGAACAGGCCATAAGAGGGATGCATCTTATTCCTTGTCTTTTTTCTCCCCCTCAGTTAGTGGCCACCAAAACTCCTAGGAAACTATCCTAATGCTCCATGTGTAAGGCTCTACTATAATGGAAACAAGAGAGCAGAAAAAGCTATTTTGGAGCAGGGAGAAGGTTCAGGAGTAAAGAAATGTACACAAATTTGATTCATTAAGGTTTTTCCCACAGGACTAGGATTCTAATTATAAGCATAGAAAGCCTTATTTGTAGGGAGATATTAAATGCCAAGTTTCAAATGACCAGTTAGGTTAACTTTTAGGTCAACTAGACTGCAAATTGTAGCATAGTATAGATCATTTTCATCTATAAACAAGTCTAGAGAGGCATGAAAAGTCTTAAAATATGCATTTTTAATTCTTTAGCAATGACCAGATTCAGGTGAAAAAGCTAATTTGTGTTGCCCCTTTGATGAAAGGTGAGATATAAACATATGGAGATAGAGGAAGGGAGATACTGAGATTTGTGGAATTAAGGAAAGTATTCATGGCAATGAGTTTCTTTGGTACTTTATCTAAAGTCTTTGCAACTTTCAGTATGTAACTTTCTTTCTCTTTTGCATCTTTTCTGGGGGAAAAAGAACAGATCATAAAAGGAAATAGTCTGTTACCTTTAGTAGCATCCAAAACACTTAGGAAAGTACCAGATTGCCCAAGTATGAGATTCAATGTACTCCCTAAGTATGTGGGCCAAGAGAAGACAGAATTGAATTTGGAGCAAAGAGGACTTAGTGGTGGATAGGGAGCATAGGACCCCTCAGCAGAAAAAAAAAAAAAAAAATGGAGCTAGCAGACGCTGGATGTATCTCTGACCTCCCAGAGTGCTGTCAACATGTGAGTCTGGTGCCCTAAACTTACCATCGCACTGAAGGCAGGTTGGCAGTTACCTGACCCTTTCTGAGGTGCAGGAAAGGCTTCTAGGTTGGGTTAATAGGTGGTTTAGGGACTTGAGAAGGCAGAAAATTACAAGGGCAAGCAAGGTGAGTATCTGCAAACTCAGCTGAATTTGAAGCAAATTTAATCACAAAATGGTATGGGTAATTAAAAGAAGTGTACATAAACCTGATTTATTAATTTTTTCCACAGAACTAAGGTTTTCATTACAAACAACGTTCATTTCCAAGGAAAAATTATATAATACTAGGCTTCAGTGAGCTGATGAAGATGTAATTTTTTGGGGTCAACTACATTATAAATTGTAGAGTAATTGTAACTAATTTGTGTTTAAAAATCACTGTAGAAAGACATGGAGTCTTCCTATGTGTATTTTTAATCCCATAGCTCTGATTTTAGTGTGTTGAAAAAAGTAGCCACCAACGAAAGGTGAAATATAAATATGTAAAGGGAGAGGAAGGGGGATACTAAAGTTTTTGAGATCTAATTAGTTATGAAGTCCTTGTCTCCAAAAGTTATTTAAATCCTATCCAGGGAAAAGATATCCATGATATTTGAAGAGTAGAAGGTGGTAGAGGGACTGAGGTTCTAAATAACTAATTGACATATTTTTAAGAGTTCAGTCAGTTTATATATTGTAGAGCAAATGTATCTAATTTCAACCTAAAAAAAAAGTAAGTCTCTGAAGTCACTTGGTTCCATGTACAGTTTTAATTCTTCATACTGACCTGAATAAAGTGACACCAGAAGTATTTGACTACACTTTAATATATTTCAACTTTCAATGATGGTGCATGAAAGACTACTGATGTCATTTATTTGGGTCAGTGCTATATATACATTGATCTCTCTACATAGAGAGAGAGCCGAAGAAAGAGGGACACAGAGGAAGACAGGCAAAAGACCGAGATAGGAGATAGACTGAGGGTGTGGGGGCGGGGAGGAAAAAAATAGAGAAGGGAGAAGGGTGGGAGGAGGGAGAGAGAGAAGGAGGGAGGTGGGGGAGAGAACGCTAGAGAGATTCACAAAATTTGATCTTGGAAATACCCATGAGAATACAGAGTTTTCTGGACAACAAGTCTAAAGTTTTTTCTAAATATTTAGGTCGTCCAGTGAGCTAAGTCATGTTTACCATATCCTTTAGATTCAAGGAATTGTTTTTGTTTAAATAAATTATCACATTGCTGTTACATGTAGCAAATCTCTAATGACATGTTTTTGCATTTGTTGGCGGTGATAGTATAATGGAACGACTCTCCAGGTTCCATGATGAAGATACTGAAGACAGTGTCTTTCTCAATTCAAATGAGTAAGTCAGTTTGAAGTTTTGAGGAAGGGAGCCATCAGTGGATCTCTTATTTTTGTAAAGGTAGATCTTGTACAGAGGCAAAGAGAAAATCTGAAAAGGTATCAAAATGTTTGAGAGGGGATGTATACAATAATGACTCAAATTGAATTTGCAGATGAGTACCATGCTTGGAAAAAATATTTCTAAAGTTTCACAAATAAGTGTTCTTCTAGTTTAAAAATGTGAAAATATTTTTTAATAGATAATAATTTTAGAGTAAAGTTTTCTTAACAGAGGGTTTCAGAATGCTACTTATTCCTTAGTTGTGTTCCTTCCTCATTTTTCTTCTGGATATATTTTGGTACCCAGAATATATTTTGTGGATTTTTTCTATGAGCACGTGGGACCCAACAAAAGTTGGGTAGTTTTAATCAATTTTCCCTCTGGTCTCCTATAGCTATTATTCTGTAAGTTGTTATATTGTTAATATTTTCCAGAATTTGGAGTAAATTTTTAAATGCTTTTTCTTTTTTAGATTTTATTTTTAAGTAATACCACCCTGATTGTGCCCCATCAGTCTCATCTTGCCTGTTTTTAAATTTTTTCCCTTATTGTTGAGTTTTGAGAGATCTTGATATATGCTGAATACAAGTTTTTTTTTAATTTTTTCAATTTATTTATTTTCAGAAAAACAGTATTCATTATTTTTTTCACCACACCCAGTGCTTCATGCAATCCATGCCCTCTATAATACCCACCACCTGGTACCCCAACCTCTCAACCACCCGCCAATTCAAACCCCTCAGATTGTTTTTCAGAGTCCATAGTCTCTCATGATTCACCTCCCCTTCCAATTTACCCCAACTCCCTTCTCCTCTCTAACACCCCTTGTCCTCCATGATATTCGTTATGCTCCACAAATAAGTGAAACCGTATGATAATTGACTCTCTCTGCTTGACTTATTTCACTCAGCATAATCTCTTCCAGTCCTGTCCGTGTTGCTACAAAAGTTGGGTATTCATCCTTTCTGATGGAGGCATAATACTCCATAGTGTATATGGACCACATCTTCCTCTACAAGTTTTTTTATCAGATGAATCTTTTACAAGTATTTTCTCCCAATCTGTGTTTGTCTTTTTGTTTTTTTAATAGTGTCTTTTGCACAGTGGAAATTTTAAATTTTGAGGAAATCTAATTTTTTCTCATGGTAGGGCTTTGGTGTTCAATCTAAGAAATCTTTTCATAATCCAAGGTGACAAATATTTTCTGCTTTCTTCTAGAAGTTTCACAGTTTCAGGTCTTACATTTAGCTATATGGATCCATTTTGAGTTAATTTTTGTGTACGTTGTGTGATACAGGTTGAAGAGCATTCTTTGTGAAAATGTATGTCCAGTAACTCCACTATGGTTTCTTGTAAGATTCTCTTTTGTCCATAGAATTGCCTTTGCATTTTTGTTGAAATCAGTTGCCCATATAAATCTATAGGGGTCTATTTCTGATCTCTCTTTTGTTCTACTCTTCTGTGTGTCTGTTCTTTCCTTAATACCACATTGTCCTATTTAACTTTAGAGTAAATGCTCAAATCACGTAGTGGCATTACTCTGCCTTTCCATTCAAATTTTACAATCAGGTTGTCAATATCTATAAAAAATAATGCTGTGATTTTTAAAAAGATTTTGTTGAATGTATAAATTGGTATGTGGAAAATTAACATCGATATTGAAATTTCTAATAATGAACATGATACATTTCTTATTTGGACCATGTTTTCTTTTCTTTCATCATGTTTTATAATTTTCAGCATGCACATCTTGCATATATTTTGTTAATTTATACCAAAGTATTTCATGGGCTTTGGTGCTAATATAAATGGTACAGTTGCTTACATTTCTATTTTTCAATGTTTTATTGCTCATCTATAGAAATATAATTGAATTTTATATATTGGCCTTTACTTGGTAACTTTTTTAAATTTACATTTTAGTTCCATTAACTTTTATGCAGATTCCTTGGGATATTCTTGGTAGAACAAGCATATCATCGGCAAATAGGGGGAGTGTTATTTCTTTCTTTCTAATCTTTATTTCTGTTACTTCCTTTCTTTGCCTTATTGCACTGTCTAGGGCCTCCAATACAACTTTGAATAGAAGAAAGTGTGAACTGACAGCCTAAATTCCTAATCACTGGAGAAAAAAGTCAGTCTTTCACCATCAAGATTGCCATTAACTGTAGCAATGGCTATGGCTTTTTGTAAATGGTGCTTGTCATGTTAAGGAAGTTTCTTCTATTTGCAATTCTGCAGTTCACTGAAAGTTTTTTTTTAAAGATTTTATTTATTTATCAGAGAGAGAGAGAGGAGGAGAGAGCGAGCACAGGCAGACAGAATGGCAGGCAGAGGCAAAGGGAGAAGCAGGCTTCCCTCTGAGCAAGGAGCCCGATGTGGGACTCGATCCCAGGACGCTGGGACCATGACCCGAGCAGAAGGCAGCTGCCTTAAAAAAATAACATTTTTTTATTGGATGAAGAGGCTGTCTTTTTTTTTGTGGAAATCTCATTCTTTCCTGCTTTGTCGAAGATTAGTTGACCATAGATTTGAGGGTCTATTTCTGGGCTCTCTATTCTGTTCCACTTGATCTATGTGTCTGTTGTGCCAGTACCATGCTGTCTTGATGAGACAGCTTTCAAATAGAGCTTGAAGCCCCATGGATGGAACTAGAGCGTATCATGCTTAGCGAAATAAGTCAAGCAAGAGAAAGACAACTATACATATGATCTCCCTGATATGAGGAAGTGGTGATGCAACATGGGGGCTTAAGTGGGTAGGAGAAGAATAAATGAAACAAGATGGGATTGGGAGGGAGACAAACCATAAGTGACTCTTAATCTCACAAAACAAACTGAGGGTTGCTGGGGGGAGGAGGTTAGGGAGAAGGGGGTGGTATTATGGACATTGGGGACGGTATGTGCTTTGGTGAGTGCTGTGAAGGGTGTAAACCTGGTGATTTACAGACCTGTACCCCTGGGGATAAAAATATATGTTTATAAAAAAATAAAAAAATTAAAAAAAAAAAATTTTTTACATTGTGAAAATTAATAAAGGAAATCTCACTAAAACAGATTTGTGAAGTTTGGCAAGGGGAGCTCTCATACCCTAACACTTGCAGTCAGTTGCACATCCAACAGAAAGAGACTGCAAATCAATACTAACACAGCCCAGCCAAGAGAAATTGTCACAACTCAACCAATGAAGAACCACTATACTTAAGCCCTCCAATTTATTCTCTTACTTTTACTGTTTACAACCAACCAGTTTATTGTTTACTTTTAGTTTATAACAACCCCTTCCAACTTCCCCCTTTCCTCTTTAAAAGAGTGTTTCTCTCCTTTGTGGTTTTGCCATAGCTTGCTTGTCCTGGATTGCAATTCTCTGCTCTTCCCAAATGAATCCATTTTTGCTGGTAAAATAACTGGTAATTTTATATTTTTTCTTTTAAAATATTTTTAAATTTAAGTTTATTTTTACTTAGTGATCAAAAATGGGATCCAAAAAAAAAAAAAAAAAAATGGGATCCAGGGAAGACCCCCAACAGCTCTGAGGCTGGTGAGCAAACAAACAGGTGCCAGTACCCACAGAGCCAATTCCTGAATAAACTCATTTTTGCTGGTAAAATAACTGGCAGTTTTATTATTTTTATTTTTTAAAATATTTTTTACATTTGAATTCAATTTAATTAACATACACTGTATTATTAGTTTCAGAGGTAGAGTTCAGTGATTCATCAGTTGCGTATAACATCAAGTGCTCATTCCATCAAGGGCCCTCCTTCATGACCATCACCCACTTACCCCATTGCCCCGCACCAACCCTCCAGTAACCCTGAGTTTGTTTCCTAGAGTTGTGAGTTTCTTATGGTTTGTTACCCCCTCTGTTTTCATCTGATTTTTCCTTCCCTTCCCCTATGTTCATCTGTTTTGTTTCTTAAATTCCACATATGAGTGAACTCCTATATTTGCCTTTCTCTGACTTATTTTGCCTAGCATAATACCCTCTAGTTCCATCCACGTCATTGCAATAGCAATATTTCATTCTTTTTGATGGCTGAATATTATTCCATTGTATATATACACCACATCTTCATTATCCATTCATCTGTTGATGGATATGTGGACCCTTTCCATAGTTTAGCTATTGTGGACATTGCTGCTATAATCATTGGGGTGCATGTGCTTCTTTGAATCACTGTATTTGCATCTTTTGGTTAGATACCTAATAGTGCAATTATTGGGTCGTAGGGTAGTTGTATTTTTAACTTTTGGGGGAACATCCATACTCTTTTCCAGAGTGGCTGCACCAGTTTCCATTCCCACCACCAGCATAAGAGGGTTTTCCCTTTCTCCACATCTTTGCTAACATCTGTTGTTTCCTGAGTTGTTAATTTTAGCCATTGTGACTGGTGTGAGGTGGTATCTCATTGTGGTTTTGATTTGTATTTCCCTGATGGCAGTTCTATTTTTAAGGTTAACATTACTTGGTGATCAGAAATGGGATTCAGAGAAGACCCCCAACAGCTCTGAGGCTGGTGAGCAAAGAGGTGCTGGTACCCACAGAGCCAATTGTGCTCACTGCTTTCTTGCCCACCCTGGGGTTTGAGGGTAAGTTTTCTCCTGGATTTTGAGCTTTACACTTTGTGTTCAAGCTCTTCAGACTTTATTCAGGATCTGTTTCAAGGTCTTGTGTTTTGTATTTGTGTTTTTTTATTTGAAAGTACTCATTTGGCCTTTGGTCCAACTCTTTTTCAGAACCAGACTCTCCCTGTTGGAACTGTGCATTTGAACTGTGTTGGCCTTTGGTCTGACCCCCTTTGGGGACTGGACCATTCCATGAGGAACTGTGCCTGTTGGAATTACACAAGCCTTTAGTCTGACTCCTGTTTGGGATCAGATTGCTCCTACTGAACTGTGCTATCCTTTGGTCTGACTCCTTTTTGGAACCACATTTTACTACTGGAACTTTGCTGGCTTTTGGCCGGATTCCTTCTAGAACCACGCTGCTCCTACTGACACTGCTGTTTAAGAGTTTATCTCTTTGCTCTAAAGAAAAACCTCTAAGAAATGGGATGCCGGTCATCAAAACGCTCTGAGGGCTGCCTCCTCTTTTCCTCCTTCACCACTATGGGCACTCTGTTGGTTTTATATTTTCAAACTATGGTCCCTTCACATGTAATTTATCACTAAGTGTACTGACCTGACCAAAAATAATTTATAACTTAAGTGGCCTTATAAGAAATTTTAATATCCCCAAACTTGTTTTACTCAAAATTAAGTTAGAAAGTCATGGCTCCATGTGGGCCTGGGACCCAGGAGTTAGGGGCAATAACAGGAGGAAAGTGAACAAACCTCAATGACAAAGTTTCTACTCAAAAGTTTGCCTCAGTTTGAAAATATGACTCTTGGTGAGGCCCAAGGTCTGTACTGATACATCAGCTGCTTTTGCAACAGCTCCTTTCTGGTGTCATGCACGCATCTCAAAATCACCATCAGGCCCAAAACTGCACTTGCCCTCCCCCTCATCACCCCATCTGCTTCTCCTTTTCTATTCCATCTCGGTGAGCACAGCCCCCACCCACTCCATCCTCTGGCCTCAGAAACCTCAAGATGGCCTTTGACCTCTCCCTTATCCTCACTCCTGCGTTAAACCAGATCCTGCTTATTATTTTGAATTTCTCCCCTGCCCCATTTCCTCCTATTTGCATCTCTATTTCTACTGTCCTAAATCAGATTATTACTACCTCTTGCCTGCCATGAAACAATGGTCACCCTTGGGTTTCTGTTCTGCCAGGACATCCCACACATCAACCAAAGAGGGCTAGTTTGCTGAAAAACAACAACTCAGATAATATGCTTCCTGCTCAAAAACCTCTACTCTCTCCCTACTACAGATGGAAAAAAATATAAATTCTTAAACCAAAATTTTAAGATCTTCTTTGTGATGAGCTGAATTGTGTCCCTCCACCCCAAATTCATATGTTGAAGACCTAACCCTCAGTACCTAAGAACTTGAATAAACATTTTCCCAAAGAAGACACACAAATGGCCAACAAGTACATGAAAAGATACTCAACATAACCAATCATCAGAGAAATGCAAATTGAAACCACAATGAGATACTAGTTCACACCTGCCAGGATGCTATTATCAGAAAGAGATAACAAGTGTTGGCCAAGATATGGAGAGAAGGGAATCCTTGTAAACTGGTGCAGCCACTGTGAAACACAGTATGGAGATTCCTCAAGAAATTAAAAATAGAGCCACCATATGATCCAGCAGTTCCACTTCTGGGTACATATGCAAAGGAAATGAAATCACTATTTCAGGAGCTATTCATACCCTCATGTTCACTGCATATTATTCACAGTGGCCAAGGTATGGAAACAAACTCAGCATCCAACAACAGGCGAATGGATAAAGTAATGAGGCCTATATACATAAACGATGGCATATTGGCCTTTTAAAAGAAAGAAATCCTCAATGAAACAAGATGAGATTGGGAGGGAGA
Organism: Mustela putorius furo; assembly: GCF_011764305.1. Lineage (NCBI taxonomy): Eukaryota > Metazoa > Chordata > Mammalia > Carnivora > Mustelidae > Mustela > Mustela putorius. The sequence continues at coordinate 75,387 of NW_025421917.1, forward strand.
CAAACCATAAGTGACTCTTAATCTCACAAAACAAACTGAGGGTTGCTGGGGGGAGGGGGGTTGAGAGAAGGGGCTGGGGTTATAGACATTGGGGAGGGTATGTGCTTTGGTGAGTGCTGTGAAGTGTGTAAACCTGGCGATTCACAGACCTGTACCCCCGGGGATAAAAATATATGTTTATAAAAAATAAAAAATTAAAAAAAAAAAAGAAAAGAAAGTCATGGCTCCAAAACAAACAAACAAACAAACAAAAAACTGAATGAGATACCTCCTTTAAATGGTACCTTGAGGCTTTCAGATGTTTTCAGGACTCTGTTTTGCCTCTTTGTGAAATACTATTTCTTTATTTTTCAAAAAATTTCATTATATTCACTTAGCCAACATATAGTACATCATAAGTTTTTGTTGTAGTGTTCAATGATTCATTACTTGTGTATAATATCTCTAAATTAATTGAGGCAAACAAGCAATTGAAAGGGGTCAAAATGGCTTCTGAGGCCTCACCCCATTCCCTGGGCCACCCACCCCTTGGTTGCAGACAGTAGAAGTCACCTTGTGCTCAGGCCCCAACTCTGGTGTCACTTTCCTCTATTCTCTCTATAGAACTTGCATTTTCCTCCTAATGTATCCCCATTCCTCCTCTCCTGAAACTATCAAAACCTGCCTCTTTAAAGTTAAGTCTAGTGAGTACCTAAATAAACCTCAGGTTTCCCATATTCCCTTGACTAAGTCCAAAATGAGACCCATAATTAAAGTTTCTTGAAGTGACTGGTACATGCATGCAGCAGTCCATCTTGATGACAGCACATGCCAGGGGCGATTCTATTTTGCAGAACTGCTTGTCTCATTTGGAAACTCTCCAGTGAGGAGGGTGACTGCCTTATGGGTGGAATTAAAGGTGGTAGTCATGTGTTTGGCTAAAGCTTATACCTGCATTCTACATCAGTGGTCAGCCACAGAAGGGGAGAGAATGGACAGGGGTTGGAACCACCAAGATGTTCTGTTGGTTCTATGTCAGGCCCTGACCACCTCCCAGTTGGTAGGCTTCTCCTATAAGTGGGTGAGTATGTGGCCTGGCAGGTAGGGGCACCCCATATTCAGCACTTAGTCTAGTTATAGGGTAAGTAGGGCCTGCCATGAGTACCACATGCCCAAAGCCATCCCCACAGAGAGGGGAAGGCACCAACAGGAGTGGATGCTTGTTTCCATAGTCAGGTACCAGCAATGATGAGTAAAGTGTAACTGCATTGTTGTGTGGGGATCCATCCTACATTATGACCTGTAGCATCTGTGGTCCTGTTGTGCCTCTCTATGCAAATGGGACTATTCCCATGATTTGAACCAATGTTGCATTTAATCACCCCAAAAAACCCATTTAATCATCCCATTTAATCATCCCAAAAGCCATCCCATACCTATTCTATACGTAGAATCTTATTTAACTGTTCCCATATCAAGGGGAAAATTTTGCTCTTTGTGTCTTCCTGGGCAGGGAGCCTGGATACCTAGTGAATATGGGTCCATCCAAGTAGGGGAAAGAAAGTGTTATACCACGTATAAAAGCATTCCCAAGTGCTTTGGAGGGCAGCTTAAATTTGTCAAAGGAGGCCCATGGTCGCTGATAGGGGGAGTTCACTACACACCCAGTAGTTGGTCTTTTTCTATAAGAAGTTGTGGTCAGGGTCCATTAGGTAAATGGGTTTCCTGTGCAGAATCTAAGGGCAAAAAGTAAGATGCTGAGTAGGCACCAGAAAAGGCTAGTGACAACTGACCTATAGAATCAGGAGGGGTGGGTGTTCCTGGATAACCCCACCCCTGGCCTCAGTCTAGCTCCAAACTGACTGTACCAAATTGTTAGCTCCTTTTCTGCTACATGGCAGGACAAACTTGGAAAGGATAGTGGGGTTATAATAATTCTCTGTAGGGCCGTTATGATAGTATCCCTTTCATCATGAGAGGCCTATTGGGGGGGTGCATGTGCTTCTTTGTTTTCAGTGGATGGGGGGTGAAGAAAAATGGGGGGGGTGGTTGGGGTCTTATTCTATCCCTATCCTACAGGACTGAAAACCCAAAACACTGTACACTTGTTTGTCATTTCCAGCACTACATAGTTACATGTTCTGCTATAGATAGATCTTGTGGCAAGGGCAGTAAAAGGTTATCTTGTGTCCCTACATGCAGCAAAGAGCATCTTCCTGCATGCTGTCTACTTGTATTCTAAGGGTGACATCAGGGGTCCTTGAGCAAGTAGAGTATAGGCACTATTGGAATGTATATATTTATTTAATGTCTGTATAACTGTTGACAGGTGGTGTTTCCAAAAGGCCAACTGAGCTGTACTGGGATTACATGGTAGATGAAGATGCCAATGGACATCTTGAGCTTTGGCCCCCTTTGCACTTTATGTCCTGTGAAATGGGAGCCTTGGTTGCTGTCAGTATCAGTGGGCACCCTGTATGTAACACACAGCTGTTCCAGGCCACAGATGGTGGCCTTCTGTGTGGCATACTTGGTGGGGTTGGCTTGCAGGAGTCCTGAATAAGTGTCATGCATGTCAAAGCCTAATGTCAGCCATCAGAGAGTGGCAGGGGACCAGTCAATCTGCTATCTCTGAATGGAGTGCTCTGTTTTCTTCCCCACTACCTGTCTGTGTCTCTTGACAAAGGTCATGGTTGTTCCTGGGCACAGGTTGGGCTTTGTCGGTAGATGGTTACAGTGTCTTGGTAATGCAGTGGTAAGTCCCAGTTCTTAACACCTGCCCACAAGGTCTGTTGTCCTCAATTTCCCATGTTGTATAGCTAGGTGGCATTGTCTTCTTTTGGCAAGTCTTCTAGGAGGCAGATGTGGCCCAACTCATCGTTCTGTTGATTACCAGGTGGGGTGTGTGCAGTGTGTGCATCTACATGGTAAACAGTAGTGTTCATACCTTGTATGCACTGGAGTTCCACATGTTGATTCCCCAGCATGGGTGCCCTGTCACCATCTAGTCCTGTGCCTTCCATTGAAGAAATCATATGGTTGGTCCCTTATAGATTTCCCAGATTCTGTGCATAGAACAATGGAATTGGGCTCATGAAGTGCTTATGTTGTTTGCAGTTCAGCCCATTGACTTCTATGTCTGGCACCAGAGTCCATTAGATAGTTTCAGTTGAGGGTTGGATGGCAGTAGCTGTCCAGGTGCAGAGGTCACACCTTGCTGACCCTTGCTGACTCTACAGGCATGATCAGGGATTGGTAACTGTAAAGAATGGCAACTGTGGTGGCTTTGCAACCTCAGTTAATGGCTTTCCTTCAGAGGTGACATGAGTCAACAGGCCAAGAATGGAGTGTGGCTCCACACTAAGAGGGCTATTTGTCAAGGTACTGTGTTGTTGCAAGTAGGCATGCCATTTAGCTGCAGTCTGGATTTGGGCAATATCTGACTTGGGCTCTTGGAATGTATCCTTTAGCCATGCTGCTATAGGATGCTGAGTGCAAATGGTCACTGGGATCCTGTTAGTCATGTCTTCTACTTGCCGTAAGGCATGGTAATTAGCCCACAGTTGTTCTAAAATGCATTATCATGCTTCAGTTCCTTTCCATAACAGTGACCAGAAGCCTTACAGTATGCATTTGTGCCCTTGCCATTGCCATAAATTCCATCAAAACCCTTCTGGGTAACTGACTCCATCCAGTCAAGTGGCTGCCCCTGTACATGAACGCTTAAGTCTTGGATCTGTGTAACAGCCACCTTGGCTTCTTCAAATGCTTCTCTTTCCTTTGAAGACCAATCCCAATGGGCTTCTGTTCTTACAAATCTATAAAGGTGCTGAAGCTCTTGAGCCATGCAAAGGATAAATGGATACCAAGAGCTTAAGGAACCTAAGAAAGTTTGCAGCTGTGTTATGGTGTGGTGAGATGTGGATATCCTTGTATCTTATCAATAACTGCTACAGGAACAACTTCTTTTAAAAAAAATTCTAGTATAAGTATAAGTAACGTGCAGTGTTTAATAGTTTCAGGTGTACAATACAGTGATTCAGCAATTTTATACATTACTCAGAGCTTATTATTTTAAATGTACTCTTTAATCCTCTTCACCTATTTTACCTATGCCCACCTACTTCTCCTATGGTAACCGTCAATTAGTTCTCTATATCTAAGAGTCTGATTTTTGTCTTTTTATTTCCTTATCTGTTTGTTTTGCTTCTTAACATCCACAAATGAATGATTTCATACAGTATTTGTCTTTCTCTGACTTATTTTACTCAACATTATATTCTCTAGATCTGTATATGTTGTTGCAAATGGCAAAATTTCATTTTTTATGTCTGGATAATATTCCATTGTATGTATATATATACCACCTCTTCTTTAGCCATCCATTTATCAATGAACACTTGGGCTGCTTTCATAAATTGGCTACTGCGAATAATGCTTTAATGAACATAGCAATGCATATATCATTGGAATTCATGTTTTTCAAATACAGTTGTGAAATTACTGGTTCATATGGTAATTCTATTTTTAATTTTTTGAAGAACTTCCATCTGTTTTCCACAGCAACTGTACCAGATGGTATTGTCACCGATCGTGTTCAGGGTTCCTTTTTCTCCCCACCCTCGCTAACAACTGTCATTTCTTGTGTTGTTGATTTTAGCAATTCTGACAGATGTGAGAAGATATCCCATTGTAGTTTTGATTTACATTTCCCTAATAATGTCTGATGTTGAGGATATTTTCCTGTGTCTGTTGGCCATCTGTAGGTCTTTTTTGGAGAAATGTCTGTTCATCTGCTCATTTTTAAATTGGATGTTTTTTTGGTTTTTAATGTTGAGTTGTATTTGTTTTTACATATTTTGGATAATCCTTTAACAGATATGTCATTTGCAAATAACCTCTCCCAGTTAGCAGATTGTCTTTTTGTTTGTTTGCTTCCTTCATTTTCCAAAAGCTTTTTATTCTGTTATCATCCCAATAATTTAATTTTGCTTTTGTTTCCCTTACCTTAGGAGATATATCCTGGAAAATGTTGCTATGGTTGAGGGCAAAGAAATTACTGCCTGTATTTTCTTCTATAGCTTTTATGGTTGAGGTCTCACATTTACGTCTTTAATCTACTGCAAGTTTATTTGTGTGTATGGTGTAAGAAAGTGACCCAGTTTCCCTCCTTTTCATGTAGCTGTCCAGTTTTCCCAACATCATTTGTTAAAGAGACAATCTTTTTCCCCATTGTATATTCTAGTCTCCTTTGCTGTAGATTAGTTGACCACAAAAGCCTGGGTTTATTTCTGGGCTCTCTAATATGTTCCTTTTGTCTACATCTCTGTTTTTGTGCCAGTACTATACTGTTGTGATTACTATAACTTTGTAGTATATCTTGAAATCTGGGATTGTAATATGTTCCACTTTGCTGTTCTTTGCAAGATTGCTTAAGTCATTTGAGTTCTCTTGTGGTTCCATACAACAGTTTAGGATGCTTTTGTTCTAATTCTATAAAAAATGCTTTTGATATTTTGATAGGGATTGCATTAAATGTATAGATTGCTTTTGGGTAGTATGTCTATTTTAATAATATTTGTTTTCCCAAACCACAAGCATGGAATATCTTTCCCTTTGTTTGTGTCATCTTCAACTACTTTAATCAATGTTTGAAAGTTTTCAGAGTATATTCTTCCTTCTCCTTGGTTAAGCTTATTCCTAGGTATTTTTTACTCCTTTTGGTGCAGTTGTAAATGGGATTGTTTTCTTAACTTTCCTGCTACTTTATTAGTGCTTAGACATACAACAAATTTCTATATGTTAATTTGGTATTCTAGGACTTTAATGACTTCATTTATCAGTTCTAGGAGTTTTTGGTATAGTCTTTAAGGCTTTCTATATATAATATTGGATTACCTGCAAATAGAGACTAACTTTCTCCTTACCAATTTAGATGGCTTTTATTTTTTTTTTTCTTGTCTGATTGCTATGGCTAGGACTTTGAGCACTATGGTGAATAAAAGTGGTGAGAATAGACATCCTTTTCTTGTTCCTGACAGGGGAAATTCTCCCAGTCTTTCACCATTAAATATAGTATTAGTTGTGGGTTTGCATATATGGCCTTTATTATATGGAGGGATATTTCATCTAAACCTGTTTTGTTGAGTTATTATCATGAATGGATGCTATATTTGTCGAGTGTCTTTTCTGCATTGATTGAAATGATCATATATGTATCATCCTTTCCCTGGTTGATGTGTTGTATCACAGTGATTGACTTGAAATATTGAATCACTCTTGCATCCTTGAAATAAAGCCTGCTTGGTTTTGATGGCAAGTTCTTTTTAATCTATTGTTGGATTTGGTCTGTTAGCATATTGAGGATTTTGGATCTATGGTCTTCAGTGATATTGGCCAGTAATTCTTTTTTGTAGTGTCTATCTGGTTTTGGTATCAGGGTAATGGTGGCCTCATAGAAGGAATTTGGAAGCTTTTCTTCCTCTTCTATTTTTGGAATAACTTGGGAAGAATAGTTATTAACTGTTCTTTAAATGTTTAATGGAATTCATCTGTGAATCCACCTGGTCCTGGAGTTTTATCAGGAGTATTTTCAATGACTTAATCAATTCCATGCTAGTAATTGGCCTGTTCAAATTTTCTATGTCTTCCTGATTCAGTTTTGGGAGGTTCTATTTCTAGGATTTATCCATTTCTTCTACGTTGTCCAATTTGTTCACATATCATTTTTCATGAGATTTTCTTATAAACATTTGTAATTTTGTGGAGTTGTATCTCCCCTCCTTCATTTCTGAATGTATTTATTTGTGTGTACTCACTGCCATGTCCTCTTTCACTCTCACTCTAGCTCTTTCTTTTTGAGTTTGGCTAAAGGCTCATCAATCTTCTTGATCCTTTCAAAGAACAAGCTCCTGGTTTCATTAATCTGTTCTATTGTTTTTAAGTCTCCATTTCACTTATTTCTACTCTAACCTTTATTGTTTCCTTCCTTCTGCTGGCTTTGGTTTTGTCCTTTTTCCAGCTCCTTTAGGTGTAAGGTTAGGTTGTTTATCTGAGGTATTTCTTGCTAATTGAGGTAGGCCTGTATTGATATAATCTTTCATCTTAGTACAGCTTTTGATGCATCCCAAAGATTTTGGACCATTGTGTTTCATTTTCATTTGTCTTCATGTATTTTTTAATTCCTCTTTGATTTCTTGGTTGACTCATTCATTGTTTAGTCAGCATTGTTTAGTTATTTTTAGTTTAAATTTTAAAATTTGATTAAATTTTTTTTTAATTTTTAATTTACTTTTTAAAAAATTTTTTCAATTTATTTATTTTCAGAAAAACAGTATTCATTATTTTTTCACCACACCCAGTGCTCCATGCAATCCATGCCCTCTATAATACCCACCACCTGGTACCCTAACCTCCCACCCCCCCCGCCACTTCAAACCCCCCAGATTGTTTTTCAGAGTCCATAGTCTCTCGTGATTCACCTCCCCTTCCAATTTACCCCAACTCCCTTCTCCTAACACCCCTTGTCCTCCATGATATTTGTTATGCTCCACAAATAAGTGAAACCATATGATAATTGACTCTCTCTGCTTGACTTATTTCACTCAGCATATTTTTTATTTATTTTCGGCATAACGGTATTCATTATTTTTTCACCACACCTAGTGCTCCATGCAATCCGTGCCCTCTATAATACCCACCACCTGGTACCCCAACCTCTCACCCACCCGCCAATTCAAACCCCTCAGATTGTTTTTTAGAGTCCATAGTCTCTCATGGTTCACCTCCCCTTCCAATTTCCCCCAACTCCCTTCTTCTAACTCCCCATGTCCTCCATGCTATTTGTTATGCTCCACAAATAAGTGAAACCATATGATAATTGACTCTCTCTGCTTGACTTATTTCACTCAGCATAATCTCTTTGAGTCCCATCCATGTTGCTACAAAAAGTTGGGTATTCATCCTTTCTGATGGAGGCATAATACTTCCATAGTGTATATGGACCACATCTTCCTTATCCATTCGTCCATTGAAGGGCATCTTGGTTCTTTCCACAGTTTGGCGTCCATGGCCATTGCTGCTATAAACATTGGGGTTTTAAATTAAAAAATTAAAAGAAATTTTTTTCTTGTGATTATATTTCTGGTTTTGTACTATGTGGTTGGAAAAGATGCATGATATGATTTCAATCCTTTTGAATCCTTTGAGATTTGATTTCTGGCCTAACATGTGATCTATTCTGGCGAATGTTCCAAAAATAATATGTATGCTGCTGTTCTAGGATGGAATGTTCTGAATCTATGTGTTAGGTCCCTCTAGTCCAATGTGTGATTTAAAACTACTGTTACCTTGTTAATTTTCTGTCTGGATGATCTATCCATTGATGTAAGTGGGATGTTAAAGTCCCCTACTGTTATGTTATTACTCTCAATTTCTCACTTTATGTCTGTTAATAGTTGCTTTATGGATTTAGGTGCTCCTAGGTTGAGTACCTAATTGGTTATATTTGGATGCATACAATTATGCCTTCTTGTTGGTTTGTTCCCTTTATGTTTATGTCTCTGTCTCTTGTTACAGTCTTTGTTTAAAATCTGTTTTTCTGATCTAAGTATTGCTATCCTGGACTTTTGCTTCCATTTGCATAGTAAATATTTTTCCATCCTCTCACTTTCAATCTACATGTCTTTAGATCTGAAATGAGTCTCTTGTAGGCACCATTTACAGATAGGTCTTGTGCTTATCCATTCAGTCACCCTGTGTCTTTTTATTAGAGCAGGTAGTCCGTTTGCCTTCTAAGTAATTATAAATAGGCATGTACTTACTGCCATTTTGTTACTTGTTTTATTTTTTATTCTTTTTAGATTTTATTTATTTGAGAGAGAGAGAGAGAGGAAGTGAGAGAGAGCATGAGCAATGCCAGGGGAGAGGGATAAGCAGACTCCCATCTGAGCAGAGAGCCAGATGTGGGGCTTGATCTCAGGACCCTGAGATCATGACCCGAGCAGAAGGCAGATGCTTAACTGACTGAAACACCCAGGTGCCCCTTTGTTACTTGCTTTGTAGTTATTTTTGTAGTTCTTCTCTTGCTTTCTTCAGTTGTGGCTTAATGGTTCATAAAGTGATATGCTTGGATTCCTTTCTCTTTATTTTTTTGCATAATTACAGGTTTTTGATTTGTGGTTATCATTAGGTTCATGTCTAACATCTTTTGCATATGGCAGTCTATATTAAATTGATGGTAGCTTAAATTTGAACCCTTTCTAAAAGCACTATATTTTTACACCTCCCACCACATGTTATGTATGTGATGTCAGACTTTATATCCTTTTATTTTATGAATCCCTTGACTGATTTTTATAGGTGCAATTGATTTTACTGCATTTTGCTTTACCTCTATACTGGCTTTATAACTAATTTACTACTTATTATGTTTGTAATTATATGTGAAATATTTTCCTTTCATGATTTTCTAATTCTTGATAATGGCCTTTTCTTTCCACAAAAAGAATTTCCTTTAATGTTTCTTGTAAGACTGGTATAGTAGCAATGAACTCCTTTCACTTTTTTTTTTTTTTTTTTTTGAAGAACTATTCATTTCTCCTTCTATCCTGAAAGAGAGCCTTGCTGAGTAGAGTGCTCTTAAGGGCAGGTTTTTTTCTTCTCAGCACTTTGAATATATTATGCCACTTCTGGCCTCAGAGTTTCAGCTGAAAAATCAGCTGATAGACTTATGGGGTTTCCCTTTTATGTAACTGCTTTATTTTTCACTTGCTGCTTTAAGATAAAATCTCTTTACCACTACCTTCTACCTTTTTAATTGTTATGTATCTTGGTGTGGACCTCTATGTATTGACTTTATTGGGGGCTCTCTGTGTCTACTGGATCTAGATGTCTGTTACTATCCCCAAATTTGGGAAGTTTTCATCTGTAATTTCTTCAAATTTTGCCCCCTTTTCTTTCTGTTCCCCTTTTGGGATTTCTATAATGTGAATGTTAAGTTATTATGTTTGATGATTTTGCTGAGTTCCTATCCTCTTCATATTTTTATTCTTTTGTGTTGTTGTTTAGCTTGATTGCTTTCTGTTACTCTATGTTCCATCTTGCTGATTGATTCTTCTGCCTCCTATGCTCTATTTATTCCCTCTAGAATATTTTTAATTTTGGTTATTGAGTTCTTTACCTCTGGTTGGTTCTTTCTTATATTTTATAGCTCTTTTTTGAAGGTCTCCCTGAGATCCCCCACTCTTTTTTTAAGTCCAGAAATTATCTTTATGACCATTAATTTGAGTTTTTTTTTCTTTTAAATCAAGCATATTGCTTATCTCTGTCTCATTTTAGCTCTTTTGCTCTTGTTTTTTCCTGTCCTTTCATTTAGGACACATTTTTCTGTTTCCTCACTTTAAGTAACTTCCTGTGTTTGTTTCTATGTATTAGGAAAGTCAGTTATGTCTCCTGACTTTGAAAGTAGGAACCTTATGAAGAAGAGGTTCTGTGGTGCCTGTTTACCAGAAACAGGTGCTTCAGGGGTTTCTCCTATGTGGATTCCATGTACTCTACTGTTGTAGGCTAAGCCTCACTTTCCTTCAGTCCAGTTGGCTACAATGGCCTGTTGGCTACAATTTGCCTGTTGTAGGCTGGCTTAGGTCACTCTGCTGTCAAGGGGCCAGTCTGGGACTGCCGTGGACTTGCAGTTGGGTGGTATCAGCAGTCAGACAAGATGCCTGCCCTTAACTCATTTGCTGGGGCTGCAGTCACACTGAACTCAGGGCACTCTCCCTGTGCTGCTGAGAGGCTTTGGTTGGTAGGTGAGACCTGCAGACTAACGAGATACCAGCCTCCAACCCATCTACCAGAACTACAGTGACCCCAAACTGTTGGTTTATCTCCCTGTGCTGCCCCCTGGCAGGTTCTTGTTGACAGATGGGTCTGGCAATCTGATCAGATGCCTGTCCTTATCTATCTGTTTGGGTGGCACACGCATTGATTGACAGGGCACCCTGCACTGCCAATTATAAGGTTCAGCTGTTGGGCCTACAGTAGAACTAATGTGTGTAGTTATCTTCCCTTTCCCTTTACCTTCCATCCTTAGGGCAGGTGTCATTTTGAAGGCAGCCCCTCTAAGTTGGGCATGTTGGATGTGGCAGATCCACAGGAGAATACAAGGGTAGGGGACATGCTGTTGGCAGGGTAGCTGTAAAGTATTTTCACTGGTTCCTATAAGTGCCAGGCTATCTAGGCTAGGGAGGGGGCAAATGGTCCCACCAGCTCTTTTGTTCTTGGGGAAGTCTAAGGATCACTGCTCTCCAGCACATACTCTGAGATTAATAAATAAATCTCCTTCACTATACCCCAGATACTTTTCAAACTGCTGCTTCTATGCTTATCTCAGTGGGATTGCTTGTTTTTCTTGCTCCTTAAGGGCAGGGACTCAGTTTCCTATTGCCCTCTGGCTCTCTTAAACTAAGCCGACTGATTTTTAAAGTACCCCAAATTAAGTCCTGCTGGTTGCACAAACTCACAAAGTTAAACCCTACTGGCTTTCAAAGCCAAATGTTATGGGGCTTGTATTCTCATTGCATGTCCCCCAAGTCTGGGGTAACTTCTCTGGAGTCTCCTTCTCTCTCTTTTCCATGTTTGTGGGGTCCCTCTTATTTGCAGTTAGTCTTAGCAGAAGTTTTGTTTCCCACTGTATCTCCACCCCACCTCCACTTTTCAGTGTGGCCTCCTCTCTATGATGACCTGTGGAAGGTCTCTTCTGTCAGTCTTCAGGTCATTTTCTGGGTTAGTTACACTGACACGGCTACTATATTGGAATGTCCAAGGGAAACTTAGGATCCTCTTACTCCATCACCTTCCCAGAAAAAAATAGGGAAATTAAAGCCTCCCTTTCATGCCTTGTGATTCTGTCAGGCATGGGTTCTGTATTGTCACTTTGTCAAGTAAATTCTGAAATATTGTTACATTTCCTCACTACCCAGAGATCCACTCAGTGTGTGATCAGAAGGGTGTGTTTTAAGAAAATGGCAGCCTCAGGGCAATTACCCTCTTTTGGCCAATCAGTTTTGTGTCCACATTAGCTTCAGTTTCCTAAGCCTGGGCAGAGGTGGTGACCGCAGTGGGGGGAGGGAGAAATTTTTCAGGCAGTGGGGAGCTCTTATATCTCAGGTTAGCCTAATAGCATTCATCAGTACTGAATTTTAGCAGGACCCAGTTCTATTCATCTGTTCACTCCATTGGCCAGTCTAATCTTGGGGTGCAGGCTGTAAGAACTGCTTTCACATTAATACTACTTGGGGTGAAATTTGGGTCCTGTGTTGTAGACTTCAGCAGGGCAATAACTTGCTCACCTTGTCTCCAGGCATAGCTGGAGGCTCCATCAAACAGACTTCTCCTCCTCCTGTTAATGGAAGGATCCCAGTCTCTAGGGTGTTTCTCCTTTGAAATGTATCTTACAGGGGCACCTGAGTGGATCAGTGTGTTAAGCCTCTGCCTTCAGCTCAGCTCATGATCTCAGGGTTCTGGGATAGAGCCCCGCATCAGGCTCTCTGCTCAGCAGGGAAACTGCTTTCCCCTCTCTCTGCCTGCATCTCTGCCTACTTGTGATCTCCCTCTCTCTGTCATGTAAATAAAAAAAAAATAAAATTGTTAAAAAAATAAGAAAAAAGAAATGTATCTTACTAAAATTCTGTATCTCCAAAGTGCACTTGCCACTCCAATGTGTTTCTCATTAATGATTAAGTGTTGTGTTCCTGTGTGTCTTTTTTTCAAGAGATGAATGTTATAAGACAAGAGTATCATTTACTGAAGGGCTTTGTTTTACTGCTATGGAAACAGGTTTGGCCAAGGTTTGACGACTTGCACAGGATCCCACAGTTCATTAATGGGAGAGTTGGAACATTGATCTCTTCTACCCTGCCTTTCTGTCTCCATGTTATCTTGCTTTAGTTAATGAACCCAAATTTAATAATACCATAAACTTGGGACTGGGGCTTTACAGGCAATGGAAATATTACTAAACATAGTTTTGAGTTTTATTTGCATTTATTCTACATATGAAAGTTTTAAAATCATGAAGCAGAACATTGAAAATCTTGGTAAAGAACATTTTGTTGTGAAACTTTGGAAGAACTTTCAAACTATATTGTCCTTTGTTATTGGCTAAATTTATATTATGTATTAGAAGAAATCTGTGATAAACTTGAAACTCTGGAATTTAATTTCTACTTCTTTTTGCAGCAGCATTATTAGTAGAATTTTGTACTCACTGGTATCATCACTCACGTTCAGGTATGTGAAACCCTAGAAAAGGAGATAATTACACATATCGTTAAATTTGTTTTTTAATTTCTTTTCAGCATAACAATATTCACTGTTTTGCATCACACCCAGTGCTCCATGCAATACGTGCCCTCCTTAATACCTGCCACCAGGCTCCCCCAACCTCCCACCCCCTGCCCCTTCAAAACCCTCAGGTTGCTTTTTCAGAGTCTATAGTCTCTCATGGTTCACCGCCCCTTCCAATTTCCCTCAACTCCCTTCTCCTCTCCATCTCCCCATGTTCTCCATGTTATTTGTTATGCTCCACAAATAAGTGAAACCATAGGATAATTGACTCTCTCTGCTTGACTTAGCATTAAATATTTTTAATAATAAAGTACCTCAGGGGGGCACATTTTCACTGTCAATATGTTGCTAAAAAGTCCTTGTGCCTCATTTAATGTAATTTGTCTTGAAATTTTAGTTTAAGCTGAACATTAAGAATTGCAAAGAAATGGTATCTAAGCCTGATAATAACATATTAGTATATTTTTTCTACCTGTAAAAGTAAATTAATGAAGGATGCTTTTTAAAATCCAAGTGTTTGTATTAAACACTTTATTTGTCTAGAAGTACTCCTAATTCTGGAAACATTCTACTTGGACTTCTCTATGTGACTGTAAGATTTCCGGCCACTATATAGAGTCACGCAAAATACTTGCTTTCTTTTAAATGTATTTAAAATTAAAATTTATTTTTAATTTTTATTATGTTCAGTTAGTCACCATATAGTACAAAAATTATTAAAAATTTATAATATTTCAATTTGCATTGGAATTATAAAAAAGTATTTTGAGGACTAATACATTTATCTTCATAGATTATACAAGTAGTGTAATCAGCTTATGAAGAATGTGTTTAGAATATATGAAAGCAAGATTTAGGAAGTACTTTAGAGTTCAATCATGTATGTATTTATGGAACTGAATTCCTTCCCATGTGCCCAGCACTGTGCTAGAAGCATCTATTAATATATAATCTCACTGATAAAATCTCTTACTAGTCAAAGTGGACTTTTAAGGGCATGTTAGTCATGCTCTCACTTGGTTTTTATTGCTAAATTTGTGAAAGTTAGCAATACAAATGAGATTCTATCTATTATGAGATATTGGTAGAAGCCCCTTAAAAAAATTTCGCATTTAAGCTGACTTTACACGTTGAGACATGTAATTTTAATTCAGGTTGCCTGTGCTATCTTGAAGCATTAATCTGATGTGTCCTTTGTAAAAGGGCATGATAACATGAAATGTTGGTATGGGAATTTTAATTCTCTAACAATTGCTTCCATTGGGTAAAAACTTAGTAATTGTTTTGAGATTCTAAGGCAACACAGTATTCTGTACCAGTGGACAATTTAATCCCAAGTGACATTTTGGTATATATCATTGGCCTAAATGTAGTCTAAGTTTAAGAGTAAAAAAACACTTTATCTTTATTCTGTTTCTCTGTTGTAGAATATTTGGAATTATGCTCGTCTTTGTGGATCTGTCTCTCATCATTACAGACCTGATTGTCGCTAATAGCACAACATATATTCCTTTGGAATATCATTCAATTTCTTTAGCTATTGCTTTATTTTTTTTGATGGATGTTGTTCTTCTTCGAGCATATGTAGAAGGGTAAGTTTGATTAATTGTTTAAAAGCATGTGAAGCTATTTTGTACTGCTATGAGCAACATCCCAAAATAATTACCAAGGCAACCCAACAAATGTGTCCCTCTTTATCAAAGTATTTCTCCTCAATGCAAATGATGGGTATTAATCCTTTCTTATGGCCGAGTAATATTCCATTGTATACATGGATTGACATGGATGGAACTGGAACGGATTATGCTAAGTGAAATAAGTCGAGCAGAGAAAGACAATTATGATATAGTTTTCCTTATATGTGGAACATAAGGAATAGCATGGAGGACATTAGGAGAAGGAAGGAAAAATGAAGGGGGTGGAATCAGAGCAGGAGACGAGCAATGAAAGACTATGGACTCTGGGAAACAAACTGAGGGTTTCAGAGGGAGGAGGTTAGGGTTGTTTTAGTCTGATGATGGGTATTAAGGAGGGCATATATTGCAATGAACACTGGATGTTATATGCAAATAATGAATCATGGAACACTAGATCAATAACTAAGAAAAAGAAATGTAAAAAGAAAAGAAAATCTATTCCCCTTGGAGGAATGGTCAACAAGAAAACAATCCAAATTCTAATTTCTCCTGGATTGGGCTTTAGTATTATTGTTGCAGCTGGCACTCTAGTTTCCAACAATATGTTGTAGATCCTTCAACAGGTAAAGATTAAAGAGATTGCAAAGTGGGTCCAGGCAACTATTGTGTCTCTGTGTGCACATTATTAAGAGGAAAATGTGTGTGAGCTATGAATATAAATCTCAACAAGAGTTGAATCTAAATAAAATCTGACAGTGTATCAATACTAGATAATAGGTCATGAACAATCACCTACCTCGGGTTGAAAGAATATTTATGTTGAAGTACATTAAGAGATCTGTGGCATGCTCATCCCATCAGTAAAGCTTGGTGGTCAGGCAGCAGCTGATTTTCTTTGCTTGCTGGATTTATGAAAAGGTGAACGAAGCGGGCCTAGCCCTGGAAGATGTCAACAGTGAGAGTCAGGGACTAATTCCCCAGTCTCATTTCATGTAGAGCATTTCAGAAGGCTACTTGTTTCCTCTTCTGCTGAACTTCTATCCTCCTACTTCAGAACCAAGGACAGTTTTTACCCCTAGGTTATTCAGAGCCTTAGAGGAGCTACCCCTGAATTCAAAGAAGAGTTCCTTGGAGCACCAGTGCTCCTGGCTAAAGGAGCCAGTGTTGGGGAGAAAGGCAAAGTGGTTAGAAGTTCAACTTTTACAGGGGAAATCCCAGCCTACAGGGATTCTACTGTAGGCACAAAGCCAGAGTTTGCAAACCAAATTACTGGACTGCACAATCCTCACAGCCCACTTGCTCTAAGGCTGTGACACATTTAGCTTCTGTTGCTCAGTAATATTGCCAAACAGCCCACCTTTCTCACCCAATGCGTGAAGGTATTGCTTGCCTCTTATTCAATGGTTTGGTTCTATCTCTTACCATACTTAAGTTGCCATATTAATGCTTTTGTCACTTGTATTTATAAAACAAGATACAATTTGGATGTTTTCCTCCTTAATCTAGTCTAGTATGCATTTTAAAGAATCCATTAAACTAGAATTGTTAATGGAATAAGTCAAATAATTTGTTTTTAAAATATCTTTATTTCTTTGGGACAGCACACATTAATATTTTCTGTTTTATACTACAGGATAAAATACTATTTTTCTGATGCACTTAACTTTTTGGATGCTGTCATTATTGTAATGACTCTATTGATTGATATTATTTATATGTTTTTTGACTTTAAGTCTCTTCAAACTACCCCCAGGTAAGATATTTATGTTTATTTCTCTTAAAGTTTAATTTCTTTTCTTTTTGGGGGGTGGGGGTCTTTTTCTGTATTTTTCCTTTTGTATAATCTTTTGAAGTCTGAATGTGCTGATCCTGAACCAAATAAGCTACCAAAAATGAATATTTAGACAAATTTCCACATACTTAGAAACTAAAAGATGGTTGTATTTAGGGAAGAGTGAAGGGTATACAGATTAAGTACCTTTAGCTGAATAAAGAACATGGAGCCTCCAAAGAAGAAAGTTGGGACTTTGCCTCTTGTACTCACTTGAGCTTCTCTACATTTTGAAATTCCCACTGAGGTTTAAGAGGTTATTGCCTTTGTTCTCCTCTAGGATTTTGATGGATTCCTGTCTCACATTTAGGTCTTTCATCCATTTTGAGTTTATCTTTGTGTATGGTGTAAGGAAATGATCCAGTTTCATTCTGCATGTGGCTGTCCAACTTTCCTAGTACCATTTATTGAAAAGATGTTTTTTTCCCATTGGAGATTCTTTCCTGCTTTTTCAAAAATTGGTTGATCCTAGATTAAGGGTCCATTAAAAAAAAAGATTTTATTTATTTATTTGACAGACAAAGATCACAAGTAGACAGAGTGGCAGGCAGAGAGAGAGAGGGAAGCAGGCTCCCTGCTGAGCAGAGAGCCAGATGCGGGACTCCGTCCCAGGACCCTGAGATCATGACCTGAGCCAAAGGCAGTGGCTTAACCCACTGAGCCACCTAGGCGCCCTTAAGGGTCCATTTTTGGGCTTTCTATTCCATTGATCTATGTGTCTATTTTTGTGTTAGTACCATGCTGTCTTGATGATCACAACTTTGTAATACAGCTTGAAGTCAGGCATTGTGATACTCCTGATGGGCATTAAGGAGGGCATGTGATGTGATAAGCACTGGGTATTTTAGGCAACTAATGAATCCTTGAACATTGCATCAAAAACTAATGATGTATTATATCTTGGCTAGTTGAATTTAAATTTAAAAAAGAAATTCCCACTGAATTTCCATTGAGCTTCAATTACAAGTTCCTTACACATGAAATCCCTGGGTTTTTCCTGTAACCAAGAGAGCACTAGTTTGAACATATCCAAAATTTGGGTGACTCCCAAGACTTCTCTCAGAAAGAACAAATGGAACAGAAAGCAAGGTGACATAGGTAAAATCATGGTAGTGGGATTTTGCAGTATAGCTAAAATGAAGAAAGCTGAGGCAACATTAGAACCGTTTAGGTATCAGGGAACTAAAATGTGTATGAGAGACTGAAAATGTCCCCCTCTCCCCTGCTTTTCCTCTTGCTACAGTAGCAATGAAGAAAAGGAACATGTATATTGAGATATAGATGTTGGGTGGCTCACTCATTAGTCCCAACATCTTGATCCTCTGTAGCCCAACAGCTTAGGATTCAATTCATGTCCCAATAAAATGTGATGTCTATCATAGGCTTTTGGAGTTGTTTTAAAATAACTAGATCCAGTATGGTCCTCTGACTGGCAACCTCAGTATCACCAAAGAACTTGCTAGAAATGCAAGAGGAAAAACACCTCAGGTCCTACTCCAGACCTACTGAATCATATGCACACTCAAGTTAAAGAAGCACATATTCAAACCACCCAGTTCTCTGCCATCATGTTTTTTTCTGGTGGTAGGAAAGCCACCAGCTAGCACACTTGGGAAATATCTTGATCTGCTGCCTGCCTGATAATGGGTTAGCAGCTGTAGTGAGCCTCGTTACTGATGGGAAATACACAGGTGAACAAGAACCATTTTGACAGAAGAAAGTTTTGATGTGAAAATGATGGGGAAATGCTCATCTTAAATCACAAAAGTTCAATCTGCAAATTCTAAGTCTATCATATAACTATTTTTCTCCCCCAGAGTTTCTCAACCTCTGCACTACGGGTACTTTGGACCAGAGTTCTTTTGTTATAAGGGCTGTCCTGTGCATTGATGTTTAGTAGCATTCCTGGCTTCTACCCACTACCTACAAGTAGCATGCCCTCATACAGTGTGACAACCAAAAATATCCCCAGACATGGCCAAGTATCCTATAGGGGGGTGGTTAGGAGGCTTGGTTGGGGGGGTGTGTGTGCAAAATCACCCCTGGTTAAGAACTACAGCTCTAGGCTTGATCCATATTGACAAAATCCTATTTCTAAAGCAAAAATGAATCTCTTTACCATTAGATTGACTATTTTCTTTCGACCTCTACGACTTGTCATTCTTGTAAGAGTTTTTCATCTGGCTCATCAAAAGAGACATCTTGAACAGCTGGCCAGAAGGATGGTAAGCAGGCAAAATATGTTTATGATTCAGAATATGTTTGCTTCAGGAAATACTGACAAGAGTTTTAGATATCTATATAATATTCTTTATTTTTATGATGATTTTTCATCTCATAAGTTAATGATTGTTTTCAACTCTCAGGTTTCAGGAAACAAACGGCGGTACAGGAAGGATGGATTTGACCTAGACCTCACTTATATTACCGGTTTGTAAAGTTTAACTGTTGATTTACTTGTATTAACATCAAATATTTCTGGTGTGTGAGTAAATATGTTCATCTTGTTCTTGCTTTGTCTGAGCCATGTTCTTTCAAAGCATTCTTTATTCATGAAGACATGAGCCACTATGGTGGCACAACATATTTGTAGTTTATCCCTGACAATGGAAAATCTGCATTGTCCTCTCAAATCAGGGCTGCTTGGTTACCTTCCAGGAAATTGAATGGATTTCCAGTTAGCTCCCTTTGTTTGGTTTGGAATTTGAGTTCTAGTGTTTTTCTGGGGTACAAGGATTTCAGAAAAACCTGTTCCATTCCAGAAACTGTGGAGAATAAGAGATCTCAGTTTTCTGAGTCAGGAACTCTGGAAGGCACCCTGAGAGTTCCCACCATTGCTGGAACCCAGATTTCTCATCTTTTTTGTTGTTGTTATCTACTTAGGAAATAAATTCTCACCACTGGTCAACATAAATCTGTCCCATATGGTGGGAACCAGTTGAGTCTTAAGAACACTGTGTGAGTTTAACGGTCATTATAGCAGATAATTTAATATGTTTTCTTGATTATACTGAGAAGTAGCTTTTTTCTCCATCATTCTTAATCCAGAAAGTTCTTTTCTATGTAAAAGGAGTCCAATTGTATATAAGTTAAGTTCTCATATATTGTTTCACTTTATAATGACATTCATAGTAGTGACTATTTTGGCTTACAGAGCGTATCATTGGCATGTCATTCCCATCTTCAGGAAAGGAGTCTTTCTATAGGAATCCCATTGAGGTAAGTGTATTTAACAAGTGCTCATAATTCTCAGTAAACATAGACTGTGGAGTCATAAGTTTAATATTGGCCCAGAGATGGCAGTGTTCCAAAAATTTACTCTTTCCGGTAAAGAATTATAATGGACTGAGAACAATTAGTTTTTGCTGTGTAATGGACCACCCAAAAAATTAGGGACTTATAACACCAACCATTTACTTCGTTTATGATAATGTGGCTTTTGAATTTAGGTTGGGCTTGACTGGGTGGTTCTGCTGATCAGGGACAGATTTGACTAATCACAGCCGGGCTGATGCATACATCTGCAGGTAGCTACTTGGCATCCGAGGATTGGCTATTCTAAAATGGTGTGGTTGGAGAAGTACCTGGGTGGCACAGTTACTTAAGGATCCAACTCTTGATTTTGGTTCAGGTCATGATCTTAGGGTCATGAGATTGAGCCCAGTGTTGGGCTCCACACGCTCAGCACAAATTCTGCTTGAGGTTATTTTCCCTCTTCCTTTGCCCCTCTCCCTGCTCACTCACACTCATGTACTTTAAATAAATAAGTAAAATCTTAAAAACAAACAAACCAATAAATAAATAAATAAATGGGATGGTTGGATGTCTCCATGTGGTGTCTCATGCTCCAACAGACTAGTTCAGGCTTGTTCACGTGGTAGCAGTGGCAAAGGTCCCACAAACAGCAAGCAAAAGAATACAGAGAGCCTTGACAGCCCAGGTTCAAACTAGTATAATGTGGCTTCTATGTCATTCTGTGGTACAAAGAAAATTTACAATTCAGTCCAGATTCAAGGAGTAGAACAGACTGCATCTCTTGATGGCAGGAATTGCAATAAGTTATGGTCATTTTTATAGTCTTATCATAAGAGAAAAGGATGAGAATTCTTTAAATAAAGTAAATGTTCTTAGGTTTTAAGTTATAGTGGAAGCATACTGCCTTAGATTCTGTGGATTAAGTTATTTCACCCTTCCATGAAGATGACAACAAAGACAAGGAAGCCACTGCCCCTTTTAAGCCCAAAGCCAAGTCAAAGGCTTAGAAGATCAAGAAAGTGCTGCTTTCTTGAAAGTCATCCACGGTCATCAAAAACAATCGGCAGATCACCTACATTCTGATGTTGTATCTCTGAAGGCAGCCCAAATATCCTCAAAAGAACACCCCCAGAAGGTGGGGTTATGGACATTGGGGAGGGTATGTGTTATGGTGAGAGCTGCGAAGTGTGTAAACCTGGCGATTCACAGACCTGTACCCCTGGGGATAAAAATATATGTTTATAAAAAATAAAAAATTATATTAAAAAAAAAAAGGGTTTGTTGGGAACTAACCCCATCACAATTCAAGGAATATATGTAGTCAGAAAGAAACTGCCTTGAGAGAGATGAACTCAGTGATTATCAATTGAAAAAAAAGTATCGATTTTATTCATCTCTTAGACAAACAGAAAAATAAAACATTTTCCCCCATGGAATAACATGTATATAATGATATAAATGTATATTATACATAATTTTATAATTTATAATGATATAAATGTATATTATACATAAATATACAGTGTACAATAATATATATTATATATTAAATAATAGTCATAAATATATAATTTGATATTACTATAATAGGATAATATATTTCCCTCTTAGAGTAGTACGTGTTTAAATATGTATCATATATTACGTAGTAAGTAATTTATATGTAATTTACAATTACATGTAAATTATATGTAGTATATTCTATTTATAAATATATATTGCATATATATTTATGTATATACTCATCTCCTAAAAACACAAAAATAACATTTTCCCCTTAGGATAATATACGTGTATTTATATGTAATATATGTTAAACTACACAATATAGGATATATAATTATGTATATAAAATATGGAGTTATATACAATACATTTAGTATAAGTTATATAAATATACGTTCTGTTTATGGACATATATAAATTCATCTTTTATAGAAGCAGGAAAACAAAACCTAGAAAAACAGATGTATATTTAGATATAGTTATATCTAACTATATTTTTATATTTATATATAAAAATAAAACATATATTAACATGTACCTATAATCAAATTTAATATACACAGTATATATATTATATAAGTACATATTTTTAGTTTATACATTATGTAATTATATTATAAATTCTATAAATTTATAAACTAGATAATTTATAATATATCATTGAGTTGTATATTATATATAATAGTTTTTATATAATCATATAACATGTTATATATTTTACATAAAACATATTATATTGAATGGTATATTATGTATATTATATATTACATGGCATATACTATATTACATATAAACACATATTATTCTAAAGGGATAAATTTTATATTTTCCTGTAAGAGATAAATATAGGTAATATGTATTTATAAGTAGTATGGAACTAACACAAAGACATATAATTCATATGGTAAAATGTTGAAACTGACCAAAATATGAAAACTGCTAAAGCTGTCAGAAAAAGACAAGACAAAAAGCTTTCGTGTATATCTATAAACTAAAGGTGACACTCTCCAAAGGTTTAAAAATTGTTATTGCTACTTCCATTTAAAAATAAAAAAATTAAAAAAAAAAAAAAAAAAAAAATTTAAAAATTTGAATTCTAGGGGCATCTGGGTGACTCAGTTGGTTAAGTGTCTTACTCTTGGTTTTGGCCCAGGTCATGATCTCAGGGTCCTGAGACTGAACCCTGGGTCAAACTCTGGGCTCATGGAGGAGCTGGCTTGATGGTTCTTTCCATCTCCCTCTGCCCCTTCCACCACTCATGCATGTGCTCACTCTTGCTCTCTCTCCCTCTCTCAGATAAAAGCTTTTCTAAAAATAAAATAAAAAATTTAATTCTAAATTAAAAAAAAATTATATACAAACCAAAATTTAACCGGTGGCCCCAGCCCCCTCCAAAAAAAAAGAAAAATCAGTACTAAGCAAGACCCAGAACAGTTCATAATTTACAGTTCTGCATGAACAACTCTCTTAGGACTTATCCAATAACGTACTTTATTTTACAATCTGCTTATCTTGTAAAACTAATTTTGCCGACTTTATTTCATTAAAATTTCATACAGTGTAAAAGTAGAACTGTACGTAAATAATCCATCTAGAACTTCTGTAACATCGTCATTTTTTTCTGTAGATGATTCTGAGATTGTCTCATTTTACTGGTATTGGACCTTACTCATTCTTTTGTCTCCTGGCAGTTAGAACTACTGCTTCCAAGGCCTGTATTTTCACTGCCTTCAGGAAATAAATCTTTCTCAGCTTGAAACAGATGAGGTTCATCCATTTGATTATTTTTCCTCAGAAGTTTCATCTCTTCATTCATAGTTAAATTTTCCCAGTCAACATTGAGTATGATCTTTATTTCCTTTATCTGTTTGATCTTCTTTTTCTAGCTCCTTTAGATATAAGGTTAGATTGTGTATCTGAGACTTCTACTTGAGGTGGGCCTGTATTGCTCTAAACTTCCCTCTTAGAATAGCTTTTGGTGCACCCCAAAGATTTTGAACCATTGTGTTTCATTTTCACTTGATTTCCTCTTTGTCTTTTGTCCTTTGTCTTTGTTTTTGTCCCTTTGTCTTTTCCTTTTTATCTTTTGATTTCCTCTTTAATTTCTTGATTGACCTGTTCATTGTTTAGTAGCATGTTACTTAATCTCCATGTATTGGTGATCTTTCCAGAATTCTTCTTGTTGTTGATTCTTAGTTTCATAGTTGTAGTCAAAAAAGATGCCTGCTGTGACTTGGATCTTTGTGAATTTGTTGAGACGTGTTTTGTGGTCTAATTTGTTCTCTGTTCTGGACAACATTCCATGTGTCCAGAATGTATATTCTGCTGCTTCAGGATGGAATGTTCTGAATGTATCTGTTAATTCAATATGGTCCCATGTGTTATTCAAAGCCATTGTTTCCTTGATGATTTTCTGTTTGGATGACCAGTTTATTGATGTAAGTGAGGTGTTAAAGTCCTCTACCACTATTGTATAACTCTCAGTTACTTCTTTTATGTTTGTTATTACATGCTTTATGTATTTAGGTACGTAAATATTTACAACTGTTATATCTTCCTGTTGTATTGTTTGATTTATGATTATATAGTGTTCTCTTTGTCTCTTGTTACAGTCTGTTTTAAACTCTATTTTGTTTGACGTAAGTATTGCTATCCCGGCTTTCTTTTCACATCCATTTGCATGCATTCTCCATCTCTTCACTTTCAATGTGCATGTGTCTTTAGGTTTGCAATGAGGCAGCATATAGCTGGGTCTTGGTTATTTTTTCCCATTCCATCTCTTTATGTCTTTTGATTGGAGCATTTAGTCCATTTACATTCAAAGCAATTATCGATGGATATGTATTTGTCATTGTTACTTGTTTCATAGTTGTTTTGGTAGTTCTCTCTTTCTTTCCTGCAGAAGATGTAACATCTTCTGCATATAATAGACCATATTGAGTCAATGGTCACTTAAGTTTGAATTCATTCTTTACTCCTTTCCTCTCCACAATTTAGGTATGTGGTGTCATACTTTACTTTTACTTTCTAAGTATGCTCACTGTTTTTTATAGTTATACTTACTTTAACTGCTTTTGTGCTTCCCACTTTTCTTACTCCTGCTGATTTTTGAAATTCCATGTTTTAAGCCCCACTGGTTGTAAGAACTCACAAAATTAGGCCCTTCTGGTTTTCAAAGCCAAATGTAATGGGGATTCATCTTCCC
>NW_025421918.1:0-98319 GCF_011764305.1 Mustela putorius furo
AAGAAAACGAGGCCACACGAAGAGGGCGGGGGGGTGGGGGTGTCGTGGCCCAGCCTCCCGGGAACCCCAGGGCAACCGGGAACACCCCACTAGGCCGGGCGGCACCCACCGTCCACCCGGGTTCTTGCAGGGGACAGCTCCAAATTAGGTAACCCAACCCCCCAACCCCCGGGGGGGGGGGGGCGGGGGGACATCGGGCCGGCTAGCACCCATCATTCCGCACGCTCCTGTTCAGAGCCTCCTGCCTTTCCCAGGGCACCCAGAACCCAGAGAGTGAGGCCTTTGGGTGCTTTCTAGTGACAGATTCAAGGCAATTCTTCGACTTTGGGACCTTCAGAGTTAACATAGTTTTCATTTGTGATTATTATTTTTGTGTGGGGGCCATAGCTTTTCTTTTGACCTATGGTTGTTTTCACTCCCAGTTCTGAAGAAGCCCCTAAATCCTAACCCTGTTGAGGACTCCGAAAGCTCTCAGAGCAGCAGTGCTGGGGGACAGTGTGGACACATGGTTTGGTTTCTCCTCTGGCCTGATTCTGTGGCAGCCGCGCTCTGTCCTCCTCAGACTTCAGAGCAATATCTGAACAAAGTGGAGAAGGGACCAGGGGGTCAGGATGGTGGCCACCAAAGAGTGACTTCTCTGGAGGGAGGCTGAGCTAGCAAGTGAGCTTGTTAGTCCAGCTCTGCCTGCAGTTGGGATGGAGCTGAACAGGGGCCAGGGAAGGGGAGGAGGAGCAGAGAGCGGGGACAAAGGGACCAAAGAGGAGATTCAGATGAATGGGGGAAGTAATGGGGAGAAAAGAGAAGAAACTCTAGAAGACAGGCATGTAGAAAGGAAAAGGGATGAAGTGGGCATTGGGAAAGGGCACCACCAGAGAAGGAGAGAGGGGAAGGGAAGAGGGAGGAAGAGAGGAAAGGGGGAAGGGAGGAGTCAGCATGCCAGGGCTCCCCCTGCATCTGAAGAAGAGGTGGATGGTCCAGCTTGTCAAACAGGGTGCTCACTCTTTGGTCCCAGTTTTCTGCTCCCAGTGCTACTGGGCTTTGCAAGGAAGGCAGGCTGTCCCCTGGGACCTACTGGAGCCCACAGGAGGGTGAGAGAGGTAAGATGCCACCCGGTCCTGTCCTGAGCTGCTCCCAGCCACCAGCCTCACCACATGGTGCAAGAGGGACCCCAGAATAAAGGAAGGACACAGGCCAGCATGTCTGCCGGTGGCCCTGGGCACTTAGCTCATCGCAGTGAACCACACCGCCTCCTCAACCCAGGCTTTCAAAGCCTCCTTCTTCGTTCCTGGCTTTCATGTCTGTAGGAACATGAGCCAGATCTAACTCATCTCCGACAGACAATTCTGACTCACCCCGTGTCAGATTTTTATTAGTGGCTGTGATAGAGTAAGATAGCAATGCTCCAACAAACGGACTGTTTCCTCCCACTTGACCTCAACAGTCTTATACATTTTCTTAGCGAAAACATCTTGTCTCCTTCCATTAAGCTCATAACGTGGTCTAATAGTATACATGTGCCTTCGTTAGATGCGAAGCGATACAGAGGTCCTTTTTTTTTTTTTTTTTAATTTTACAAGGTAAAGTCAGTGAACACATCCAACTTGACGAATACGTCTCTAAAATGTCAATCCAGGCAAAGCTTTTTCTGCCTACAGTTTGGAGCCTACGTGGTGACGTTTTTAAAATGCTTTCAGTCCCTCAGTGAGGGTCTTAGAAGCTAGCCAGGGCTTACTACGTGCCAGGCACTGTGTCAGGTGTTGGAGCTAAAGGGAAGGAGAGCTTGGAGGCTGGCTGAGGAGGGACATCCATGACACAACCACAGCTAGAAACTGAGGCCAGTGCTAGAAAAGAGAGAGCAGGCTGCAATGAGAGTGTGTACCATGGGGCTTGTGAGCTCATGAATAAGTGGGAGTAACTGGAGTGGGGAGATGGGGGAGAGGAAGAGGGTCTTCCCATCAATGGGAATCACCTGTGCTTGGAGGCAGGCGCCATGAGGGGTCTCCACAGGAAGAGGGAGGCAGTGTGGTTGAAGGGCAGAGAGATGGGGGCAGAACAGGCATCAGTCAGTTGGAGGGGTATGAAGAGACTGATTGGAGGATTATGGGTGCCTTTGGAGGACTGAGAATTTGTTAGAAGATCAGTGCAGATTTCTATGGAGACAAATGCCAGGAACT
The DNA here is from genome assembly GCF_011764305.1 of Mustela putorius furo. Taxonomy (NCBI): domain Eukaryota; kingdom Metazoa; phylum Chordata; class Mammalia; order Carnivora; family Mustelidae; genus Mustela; species Mustela putorius. The sequence continues at coordinate 2,175 of NW_025421918.1, forward strand.
GATAGGTCTTTGAAAGGTCACTCTGGCTGCCTTTTGGCAAAGGGGTTGGTAAAAGGCACTTGCAGGTGTGAACACACCAGGTGGGAGGTGAGTGCAGGAAATCAGGTGAGGGAGCATGGGAACTTGGTCTGGGGGTATAGAAGGGAGAATAGCCTTTAAGGAGTTCCACAAATTGGCACCAGCTGTGGCTTCATTACAGAGCTGGAAGGGGGAGGTGGGTGTGTCCTGGAGGTTACAGAAATTACATGAGAAAGGGACGATTTTTTAGATCTTTTTTTCAACTAGAGGAACTCTCACCTTATTGATAGAATTCCAGAGTGGGAACCGATGGACATGAGGACATCTTTGAAATGTCTGAATGTGTTCTTCGACATCTTTGCAAGTGACGAGGAGACCTTGACCTTAGGAGGCCTCAGCCCTCTTTGTAGCCAAAAAGATTTCACCTACAGATTTGGGTTCTCCCTTTTAAAGTCAAGGAGACAGTCCTTCCAAAGGACACCTCCTATCATTTTACCCTCTCATCATACCTCACGTGCTGGGATCTCCAAGACCCTCTGTTCCAGGTTGTGAGTATCCACTTGGGCCGGGCTGGTCTTGCCACCACAGGAAATCTAGAGCCTGTAGTGCTATTAATAACAACATCATCTAAGACTGTATTTGCTGCCCTCATGGCCTCTTCCCACCATGACTCACTGAAGCTTTTTTACACATTGTATCCATTAAGCTATAGTTCCCAAAGCTCATCTTCTCTAGTGCCATTAATTTTTAGGGGACCAGGCAAACCTTAAACTTGTCCCCCTTAATTGGATCCCTGTGCCCCCACAATCTCTTTGAATGCCTTTCACCATGATCCTTGAATGAGATCTGAGACCACTGCTGGTACCTAACACTTCTTGGCACCTTGTTTGTTAGGTTCTTGGAAGAGGAGGTGGCTATGGAGGTGAGTGGGGATGGGAGTGGGAGGATTTCTCCCTTCACTTCCCTTTTTGTTTTTTCAAATAATGGGTTTTGATGGGGAGGGAAAGGTTAACCAGACCATTTATTTTCCATCTCCCATCCATAAAATGTTTACCACTCCCCACTGGAAGAACTTAGATCTTTCGTTTGAATCTCCAGGAAAATCTCCCAAACCCAGACCACCACCATGTGGATTCAGCCATCTTCTGATTCACCTCCAGATTGTCTCCTCCTAACTGCTCAAGCCACAGGTTAAGGGCGAAATGTTCAATGCCCAAGCAATTAAGTGGGGAACACGTTTATCTAAGCAATTGCATGCAGCTCTGTATCTGCATACAGGGGGTCTCTCCCAAGCCTTTCCAACCTCAGCAAAACAAGACAAAGCCCCAGCGATCTGGGGTATATATCATTCATTCATTCCTGGGTTCAACACTCATGGCGTATCCCCACCAAGACAGTGGGAGAGCAAGGACTGGAGAAATCCTGGAAGCTGAAGTCTGAGGAGGATTTCAAATTCAAGTCAGACATGAAAGAAACATCTGGACTAGGTCCTCAGGTACATACAGTATTCTGAACTGAGGCTAGAACCAGAGACCATTCTAATGAAAGTCCTCTACAGGTGGGCTCTCACAGGTGGGCTCCGACTCAGTTTCGTGTATATTCATTCATGAAATAGCTCTTCGGGTCAACATGCAGAAGAAAACCATTTAATAAAACTGACAATGAAGAGAGTTAAGGGAAGCCAGAAGGCTTGTGAATGGGGAGAGAGGAAGAGCCAGGGCAGAAAACCAAGAATCCCTCCCTGCCCTCCTTGCTGCCAGGGAGGTCTGAGGGACTAGTTTCCACCTGGGATCCCAAGTCCAGAAAAGAAGCAGCGGGGCCACCGCTGGGGAGGGAAGGGGGTCCTCAGCACGCACGCGTGGGGGTGCCCAACGATGGGGGCTAGTGCGCCCGCTGGTGGGGGGCACCTCGCAAGGTGCTGTCCTCAGCCCGACCCCATGCGGACCCGGGTTCGGCCCAACGTTCTGGGTGGTCCCGGTGCCCTGGGGTTCCTGGGAGGCTGGGCCTCGACAACCCCCCTCCCCGCCCCCAGGTCGACTCCCCCGCTTTCTGCTCCTGGTGAGGGCGCAGCACGGTGCAACGTTACCTGTGCACAGAGGGTGGTCGGGAGAAGCCTTGGGGCGGGAAGGGGCAGCAGGCAGCAGGAGCGGGACTGCAGGGCCTCACGCAGGAGCGCACGGACAGCGAGTCCGGTGGGTACTGCAGTCCCGACTGGGCCGCAGCACAGCACCGCGGTGCTGCGCGCCCCTCCTCTAACAGCCGCTCCACCTCCTCCCAGACTCTCTGCCACATCCTCCGTGAGCTCACTTCCTGCTTCGGGAATTAGCAAAGTCCCTTCTCCCTGCCGCCCTCCACCCGCCCTCGCCCCCTACCCTCCTGAGTGTTCCTCGAGCTCACTACCTGCTTTGGCAATTAGCAAAGCCCCTTCTCTGCGCCGCCCCCGCCCCCCTCCCTCCTGAGGCCCAGGCCCGGGCTGGGTCTCGGACCGAATCCCTGGGTGGCTGCAAGCGTGGCCAGCGCCGGCGCTGGGTAGACTCCTAGCCTGGCTCCTTGAGCGGGTGTCCGCCCAAGGCCTGGCTGCGAAAAGGTCATCAGTCCTGTTAATCCTGGCTGCACTCTCCGGTCAGTTTGCTGACTTCCTGATTGTGCCCAAAGCCAGCAACCAGCTTCCCCAGCACAGGCCTGGGCTGAGATGCCTGCCCAGGATCTGTTGAGCAGTCTACTCATCTACAGGCTGGGATGGCACTTCGACCTGGATGTTTGGTTTTTTTTTTTTTTATTGTTTTTTGTCATTGGCTATTACATGACCTCCAGGGTAGGTGCTCCACAAAGGGAGTGAAAACAGGACGCCTGATATATAGGCATATGGCCATTCTAGAAAAATAGCTTAGGGTTCTCTCGGAAACGCGGCATTGGTCCTTGCACTATGGTTTAATAGAAAAGGGATTATGCACCAAGTTACTTAAATGAGCATAGGTTGAAATATTGTTCATCTCCTACAACAAATGGTGGTATGCTCTTTAGTAAACTAATTCAACTCAATTAGAGACATTGTCTTCAAGGGATAACATCATAGAGACTAGAATCAGAATCATACTTTTGGGAAAATTGGGCCCAGGTTTTTTGTTTTGTTTTGTTTTGTTTTAAGATTTTATTTATTTATTTGACAGACAGAGGCCACAAGTAGGCAGAGAGGCAGAGAGAGAGGGGGAAGCAGGCTCCCTGCTGAACAGAGAGCCTGATGCAGAGCTCGATCCCAGGACCCTGAGATCATGGCCTGAGCTGAAGGCAGAGGCTTAACCCACTGAGCTAGCCAGGTGCCCCTGGGCCCAGGTTTTGATGGCTTCTTTCTTCAATCTTATAAAACCTATTTGAATGCTACTGGATGCCAGAACTGCTTAAAAATATTTGGTCCCTTGTAATTTTAACCTTCCAGTATTCAATGCACCTGATCCATGTAATATCCTATAGTATTTTTGTCAAATAAAGACTCTCAAAGGGTGTTTCTTGGGAGACACTTTTCAATTGGTTGCTTACATTTCTGCATTTATTATTTGTTCTAGACCATCCTTTGAAGATGGTTGTATTGAATAGACTTGGAAGACAGAAATAGTATCTTTTTTTTTTAACTTAACTTGTTGTGTTTGCAAATATTATCTGCCTCTGTTTTGATTCTTCTTGTGGGAACTGAGGCTCAGAACTGATATATAACTCCCACCCCTACACACACACACACACACAAACACACACACACACACACACACACACACACAAATACTGTTAATATTCTGGCTACCTCTATTGCTGTGAATAGTAAACTATATTATTTCTGAAGCACGAGTCTGCGTCTTCTATCAACACCCAAGAAACCACGGCAGACTCATACACCAGCTTTCAAATAAGGGAAAATAATCTCAGATGCTTTATATTTTTTGATAGTGTTACCTACTTCTGAACATATGACTGAACACATATAAAGCTGGAGCCATGACCATTTAGAGCTTCTTCTGTGGAAGAACTATGCATTCACTAGTAAACAAAAGTAGTTTCATCTTTTTTTTTCCTCCTGGACACAATTTCCTCTCTCACACTGTTGCTCAAATTGGATGGAGTCTAAGGTCCTTTGAGGAAATTTTTGTTTAATGACTCAAAATAAAATAGGAAGAGTCTAAAGTGCTAAAAATAATTCTTAAATCACCAAAAAAAAAAAAAAAAAAAATAAAATAAAATAAAATAATTCTAGATAAAAGGGATGCCAGAAAGGATAGTAATTTTATCTAACAACTGCCTGTTCACCCCTTATTTGTTCATTAACTAATCTCCAAATTCCTGACTAAATCCCTTTTGTAAGCCAGAATGTGAGCTAAAGACTGGGATTTTAAAAAAAGTTTTCATTTGAAATCCAGTTAGTTAACATATATGGTTGTATTAGTTTCATGTGTACAATATAACATATAGCACTCAGTGCTCATCATGACAAGTGCTCTAATTAGCCCCATCAGTTATTTAATCCATCACTCCTTTCAGATCCCCTCAAGTAACCATCAGTTTGCTCTCCGTAATGAAATGTCTGTTTCTTGCTTTGTTTCTCTCTCTATGTCTTATTATTTTCCCCTGTGCTTGTTTGTTTTGTTTCTTTTATTCCATATATGAGTAAAGGTATTTGTCTTTCTCTGACTGACTTACTTTTCGCTTTTAGCATTATACTGTCTAGTTCCATCCATGTTATTGCAAATGGCAAGATTTCAGTCTTTTTTATGGCAGAATAATATTCCATTGTATATACATACCACTTATTCTTTATTTATTCATCAATTGATGGATAATTGGGCTCTTTCTATATCTTAGCTTTAGAAATAATGCTGCTATAAAAATAGGGGTGCTAGCATCCCTTTGAATAAGTTTTCCTATATTCATTGGGTAAATACACACCAACAGGATTGTTGGATCACAAAGGACTTCTATTTTTAAATTTTATGGAAATTCCATACTGTTTTCAAATATGGCTGTATCAGTTTGCATCACCACCAACAGTTCACAATTGTTACTTTTTATTTTTTTTAAGATTTTATTCATTTGACAGAGAGAGATCACAAGTAGAGAGAGAGAGGAGGGAGCAGGCTCCATGCCTGGCAGAGAGCCCGATGTGGGACTTGATCCCAGGACCCTGAGATCATGACCTGAGCTGAAGGCAGAGGCTTAACCCACTGAGCCACCCAGGCAGCCCCCACAAGTGTTACTTTTCCACATCCTCTCCAACACCTTTTGTTTCTTGAGTGTTGATTTTACCCATTCTGACAGGTGTGAGGTGGTATGTCTTTCTAGTATTGCTTTGCAATTTCCTGATGATACATGATGATGGACATCTTTTCATGTATCTACTGAACATTTGAATGTGTTCTTTGGGGAAACACTTGTTCATGTCTTCTATGCATGTTTTTATTGGATTATTTGTTTTTGGATGTTCACTAAAAACTGGATAATAAGTAACAGACAAGACAGGTTTCCTTGAGCTTAAATTTTATTTGCATGAGTATCATTAACAGGAAAAAATATGCATATGTGTATGTACAAGTGTGTTTATGTATACATCTATCTATCTATCCTCTATCCCCTGTCTTCTAATTGTGGTAAATCCTGTAAGGTGGGGAATTGGATAGTCTGAAGAAATATGCTGCTGGATATGTTGGGTAAGTAAATTTAATTGCACACAGATGCATTGGATATAAGTGAATCACTCAAATGAGTTATTTAATATTATATAGAAACAAATTAAAATTTTATGTACTTGAAAATAATAGGTAGTTAAAATAATTTTTGTTGTGTGTTGTTTTTGTGTCCATATATATATATATATATATATATATACACACATACTATGGTGTGAATGTTTGTCTCCCAAAATCATATTATGAAATCTAACTCTGGAAGTGTTAGTATTAAAACATAGGGGCCTTTGGGAGGTGATTAGGTCATAAGTGGGATTACAGTCCTTTTAAAGGAGACCCCAGAGAGTTCTCTTGATTCATTCATCATGTACGTTTACAGTGAGAAGATAGCCATCTATGAGGAAGTGGGCTCTCCCTGGATCTGCCCATTCCTTAATCTTGAACTTCTCAGTTCTAGAACTGTGAGAAATAAATTCCTGTTCTTTATAAGCTATTCAGTCTATATCATGTCCGTTATAGCAGCCTGCATGCAGAAGGACAATATGACCTAAAACGAGAGCAATAAATATAAAGTTTCAGTAAAGTCAGTTGGTACAATGTTTTTTTACTTAGAGAAGACATGCTGCTTCATGTTTCTTGAAGGGCCACTTCTTACTCCTTTGTGTGTTCTCTACAAAGTCCAGGATGATGCCTTACATAAAGGTAATATTTTATAAATACTGTTGGAAATATATACTTCTCTAAAATCTTATTTTGCCTACAGATTACTTGGATCCACTTTGCCTTGTGTAGAATATTTGAAATATATTAAGAACAGAATGTCTCTCTCAATAACATTTAGAATCATCATTAGTTTATGACTCCTGACTCATTTGTTTATGCAGTGATACTTACTGCAAGAACACTGAAGTTTATAATATAATTTTTGAATTAATCACCAAGCTAGTTTATTATAACTTATGAAAAAATAATTTCTCATGTTGGTTTAATTCTGCTCTTATGTTATGCTCATGAAATTTTCATTAAAATAAAGTAGAAAATAGAAGTAAATAATAAATGAAAAATAAAAAATAATAAATAAAAAAACAAAAGTAAAACTCTTGTGGAATGTTAAACTTTTCTTACTTATTTTGTTTTGCTTTTCCTCTACCATGCTGGCAAAGCTGTATTTTGCAGATAGATACAATTTTCTAGTTGCTAGGTTTGTTACTTTTGCTAAAATTTTCAAAATATAAGAAGTTGAATAGTCATGGATTGTTTATTAAACTCCTTATCTACACATATAAAAATAAAATAATGATGGTGACCTGGGTATTTCTAAAATTGTATTCTGTTTTTCCATATTATGTTTTACAATGTAATTAATAAAGATTCTGCATATATTAACACCCATCCCCTTCTATCTCATCTGTATGTCCATTACAGAGCATGTATGATTTCTGTTCATTGCTATGTTGTGGTGAAGAGATTGTCTGAAGTAGTCCTATATTTATGCAGGTAGATCTTAAGCTACGGTGCTCTTGTTTATTTGCTTGTTCCTGATCAGTATGTCTGAAAGATGGTAACTATTGCATCAGGTATGACGATTAAAAAATATTATTGGTGCCTGATACACTGTGATGAAATAGGTAAGTCGATTCATAATTTGTTAATTAAATTAGAAAAAAATTCCTTTGGATTTGTCCTTTATTAAGAGTTTGTTATTTTAACAAATTCCTTGGGGGATGTTTTTTGTGTAATATATATCACATGCCTCAACCTTTAAATTTGAATGTAGAAAAGAGTTATCAGAATGAGCCTAGAAAATATTATGATGAAATATTTGTGTTCTGTTATATTATGTTAACTTAGGAAATAATGGTAGTTATTTTTATTAGCATTTCCTACATTCCACATGCCCTTACAGATGAGATATCAAGGTTTTCCTATTCTTTTTATCGTGGTTGTTATATTCTTCATGATCAATAACAATCAATGAAAATTCGTAACATTAATTTTCTTTGGGAAAGTGATATTTAGCAAGAATCCATGACCAAAAATTTTAGCTGTTGTTCTTCCAGGAGATGAGACTATCAATGTTTCCGAAATTTCAAGAAATAGAACTTATTAATTGTGTTGGTTGATGTTTATTGTCTCTGAACGTAGAGGTGCATAATTCAATTTAAAATTTATTTTGGGGCGCCTGGGTGGCTCAGTGGGTTAAAGCCTCTGCCTTTGGCTCAGGTCATGATCCCAGGGTCCTGGGATCGAGCCCCGCATCGGGCTCTCTGCCTAGCAGGGAGCCTGCTTCCTCTTCCCTCTCTCTCTGCCTGCCTCTCTGCCTACTTGTGATCTCTATCTGTCAAATAAAATAAATAAAATCTTTAAAAAATGGAGTGGACCTCAGGGGGGTGCTTATCTGAAATTGAGGGATATTATAAAGAAAATAAAAAATAAAATTTATTTTGAATTGAAAACAAGATCTTACTGAAGTTTAGGCATCCCACTTTATATCAGGCCTCCAGTACATTCTAATTTAATTATAGAAAATATCATAAACATGAATGTCACTTTTCCTATTGCATTTATACTGAAACTGCAATGACTCAAAGATGTCAGATCTGAAAAGCACTACCTTTCTATAATTTCTGTTTCCTAGGAGGAATGGATATACCATTTTAGCACACTTATCCAACAGTATTCAAAACCACCATGAATTTTAAAACATAGTTATTACACCCTAAAAATCAAGTATGAAAATGTATAAACAACCAAATCTCTATCTGTAAATGAAATACTCTCACACAGACGGGTTTTAAAACTTTCTAACTTAAGGAATTTGATAGCACAGACTCAGGGTAGTAGTTTCAGTGCCTACAGTATACTTTCAGGGAGAGAGTAATGTAGGCTCTGAGTCACTTTCTGCCTAGAGATGACCTAATAGTGGTTCTGCCATTGTTTGTTTGTTTTTGAAAATACGTTCCTGGGCGTCATTCAGAAAATGCAGAGTTTGCCAATCTATATAAATTAAGGATGATCTTTTTGAATGTTTGTCTTTCACTACATCAAATTAACATAATTGGACAGAAATTCCACTAAATTAAGCATTGTTAGGAAACGTGTAAATTGGAGCTGCTCAAATTAGTTGCTCTTTGAACTATGTGCTCTTGGTTCAGGATTAGATAAGGAGTTTGAAGGAAAACCTAAACCATTGCTTCCTTTTTTGAGAGAGTCTTAGCATATTTTCTTAAAATTAGCTGAAATAAACAATGTGTTTAGTCGCAAAGTGATTTGCATTTTTGCACAAACTCCCTATCTCCTTGAGAATTATAACAAATATTTCATGAACCATCATTGATCTTTACTTTGTGACACTGCTGTAAAGTACATTCAGAGTTGCCAGTTAAAAGTGTTAGTGTTGAGATGAAATGTCATGCATTTTTCTTCACTTCCATGGAAATGAACACAGTAATTTATTAAGACACAATGAAGAAAAAAAATTGACAATGAGTTCCAGATTTTAAAAATCACTTGCCATTCAATCCAAATTGTGAGTTTGATCGGTTACCGAACACTTTATAATGCACCCCCGGTAATTTTACAGAGATTATTTGTTTCTTACCAATTCGTGATTATTCTGTCTTGCAATGCAGAGAAAGCTAACTAATTTAAAATAAACTTCCGTTAATTTTGATTGTTATAAACTTAAAATTTATTAATTTCCATATACAGAGTTGAAAATGTTCACAATTTACATTAAATATATATTCTGTGTATACCTTGGAAAAATTATACTGAAAATTGAAATTAAAATGATGTTGTATATAGCTGCAAGAAGCCGCCTGTCCCATTTCATCTTACTATATAAGTTGTGTCAGGTAATTTATAAAATCCCTACTGCATAACAAGTCATTTTTTTGTTGGAATGGGTAGTAGTGTTTTTCTTCTTATTTCTAAATAAGAGTTGGTCTATGAGTGTATCTGCAACTGTATTTTTCCTAAGTGGCTTCATGGTCTTGAACTGAGAAAGCTCAGAACATTAAACATCAAAATAATATATTTTGACATAATTAGACATCAAGGAAATGCAATTAAAATGACACTGAGATATCACTACACACTTACCAGAATGGCTAAAATAAAATATAATGACAAGACCAAAAGAAAACAATATACCATTTGATGATACACAATGGCAAGTTGTACCATCACTTAACCATCTCAGACTAGTGTAGTGTTAAATTTGTTTTTCTAAGCAATGTTTTTGGGTCACTTACCACTTTTCAAGGATATAAAGTGCTACCATTTTACTTAAAACTGTGAAATTTGGTCAGATTTAAATTTCAATTTATGTTAAAACATTCTGTAGACTGTGTTAAACTTTGACATTTGTTCCCTCTGTTCAGTGAATAACACTATATCATATTCTGAAAATACGCTAATTTTCATTTTGAAAAATATCCCTTTTTCCTCTTATGGTAATTATTAATATGAATTAATAGTAGAATTTGATATGGTTCCATATGCCCATAAATACTTTATTGTATATTATCAAATTTAATAATGAATATAATGTACTTCTTTGGACAATATTTAAAGACCAGTCTACTCTTAAAAACAAAAAAATGGAGACGCACTTCTTTAGTTCACACAAATTTCATTTTATTATATAAAACCTCAGATAAATTTCAAAAAATCATATTTTATTAAAATTATGTCTACTTAAAAATCTCATAGAAGAGTAAAACCATCAAAAATAAAAATAAACACACACAACACACACACACATCACCCATGCATTGGCAAATCACAATGGCTGTAACAATACATTAGGCATTCCACAGTTAAGGGCTATCAAAATTTCCATCAGTGGCAAAAAGATTTGTATCCAAATGGACTGATTTTCCAGAATCCAAGAAAAAGTCTCCTAGGGTTTATTTAAAGATAAATATTTGAACAAATACTTCTTAAATTTAGGAAATTCAGAACATAAGATTAAAGAATATTTGCAGTGTAGACTATATTCAATCCTTCCTTCAAAATGTGCCTTTGAGTACATAATTCTGTTTTCTCTATCTAAATTGAGCTGTCCTCCAAGGAAGTTTTCTAAATGTGTGTCTCTGTGTGATAAATGTTCTAAGACCTAACATGCTTCATTGTATTTTTACTGTGCTCTCAAATTTAATCAATAATTTGGCTTGATGTATAATACCTAGTTTCAAATATCTTTTCCATCTATACAAACACCCAGCTGTCTCCTTTATATGCTATTACTATTGAGAATTCTGCTGTCAGTATTATTCTTGTACATTTTAGGTGATCTGTTCTTCTCTTGGGCATCATTTATGCTCTTCTCTGTTTTTGATATTCTTAAAACTCACCATAATGTATATGAGTGGTTTTGTGTGTGTGTGTGGTTTTTGTTTTGTTTTGTTTCTGATTTCTCAAGTTTGGCATCATTTTAAGTCTGGTATCTTTTATCTTTCTTTAATTCTCCAAAATTTATCTCAGTACTTATTTAAATATTTTCTTTATTTTTTTTTTTCTCTTCTGCTGCATTTGGGCAGAAGCCATTAATTTGTTTTTTGTTTGTTTGTTTTTCCCAACTCATTTATTCATTTTACAGCTATATTCATCCTAGTCTCCATTTATTGTATTCTTTATTTCAACAAATTTCACTTAATTTATATTCACAGTATAGTATCTTTTCTTTGTATATGTATATCATTATTTTATCATATACTTTTAAGCTATTTTTAAAAATATTTAATTTATTTATTTGACATTGAGAGATCACAGGTAGGCAGAGAGGCGGGCAGAGAGAGAGGAAGGGAAGCAGGCTACCTGCGGAGCAGAAAGCCCAATGTGGGGCTTGATCCCAGGACCCTGAGATCATGACCTGAGCTGAAGGCAGTGGCTTAATCCACTGCGCCACCTAGGTGCCTCTAAGCTATTTTTTAAATTCCTGTTCCAATAACACTTGGATTGCCATATAAAGTTAACCACATCATCTTTTTTAGGTAAGTAATTGTACTTTTTATGTGCATAGTTATTTTGGTCCATGAGTTCAGCTCCTCTTCGGACCATCAAATCTCTATAAACATCTGGGTATGCTAGGATTTTCTAAGCAACAATAAAATACATTGAAACCTGGTAGCTTAATTATAATAATGTTTTCTTTCTCAATCATTCACAATAGTATTACATTCTGAGTAGCTTCCTTCTATTTTGCAGCTATAGTGTTTGGAAAAACTTGAATTGTGATATCACTGTGATAATGTGAATTAGTCAGGGTTTTTCAGAGAATCGGGAAGAGAAAACAAGGAAGATATTCTCCAGGGCCAACTCTAGAAGTGACTATTAAAACATCTGTCCAAATTCAATTGAACAAAACTCAGAAATGCCATCTCCAGTGAAATACAAAGAAGATTATATATAGTTCTGGGCACACACATCTCATTTGACCCAATGATGTACATCAATGAAAGACTGAAGGCCAATCACCACTCCATGGGAGAATTTCAAAATAAATTTACTAATGAGGCCAAGAATTCAGAATCACAAATACTTCAGAACTAATAATAACTGCCTTCACTTGATGTTATTCTATAAGATAAATCCTACGATCAAGTTTCAATTTTAAATTCTTACAATTTTAAATTCTTAAATTGTTATGAAGAAGCATCATTTGGAGGGATCAGTTTTTTCATAATTTATCATCCATCAGCCTTTTTTTAAAGATTTTATTTATTTATTGGACACAGAGAGAGAGAAAGAGAGAGAGATCACAAGTAAGCAGAGAGGCAGGCAAGCAGGGAGGGAAGCAGGCTTCCTTTTGAGCAGAGCCCGATGTGTGGCTGGATCCCAGGACCCAGAGACCATGACTTGAGATGAAGGCAGAGGCTTATCCCGCCACCCACGTGATGAGAGAGCCACTCAGGTGCCCCTCATCCATCAGTCTTAATTGATTGGAGGAAAATGTGTGGAGGAATAATGCCTTAGGGAGCTAATCTCTCTATAGGATTTTCAAGTCTTTACCCCTTCAAGGCTTTTGTACAGTTCTGATAGCCTCTAAACATCCAGCTGATTTCTACAGTGACAGGCCTGTTAAAACCTGTCTTCAAACCAGGAATAGAGCTTGAAACATACCAGTCAAGAGCAACTTTGAGTCTTTTAAGGAATTTATCATTTCTTTGTTTTTGGTTAATATCTGAAATAGTTCCATATTACACTTGCATAATTTCTCCAGAGTTGACTTTGTAGGAGGCACTCAGTTCCAGCTAGTTCCATATTTTGGCAAGAACTATAATTATATATAAAAAAAACTATTTTAGGGCACCTGGGTGGCTCAGTGGGTTTAAAATCTCTGCCTTCGGCTCAGGTCATGATTCCAGGTTCCTGGGATTGAGTCCCACAGTGGGCTCTCTCTTCTCAGCAGGGAGCCTGCTTCCATTCCTTTCTCTCTGGCTGCCTCTCAGCCTTCCTGTGATCTGTGTCAAGTAAATAAATAAAATTTTTTAAAAAAACATATTTTATACCAGTTATTCATGTTTATTAACTAAGATATCACAATACAAATAATACAAACAGTTGCTCTTAATACCTTCAACCAAGATAAAAAAAAATATGTCATATTTTCTCCAAAAATTTTATATCATCTGATAGGTCAGATATATATAAAATTACATTTAACGTTTTAAAAATATCAGCAAATATTTTCATTTAAATGCAAATTTGAAAAAAAATCTACTTTCGAAACACGACGACTTTTTTTTTTTTTAAGATTTTATTTATTTATTTGACAGAGAGAGATCACAAGCAGGCAGAGAGAGAGGAGAAAGCAGGCTCCCCGCTGAGCAGAGGGCCCGATGTGGGGCTCGATCCCAGGACTCTGAGATCATGACCTGAGCCGAAGGCAGCGGCTTAACCCACTGAGCCACCCAGGCGCCCCCGAAACACGACTTTTTATCCTATTTTTTTTGAATTTTGTCGACAACTGATAAAATGTTTAGCGAGACTATAAATGTTAGATCGCAAAAAATGATTAATACATGTAGGTTCAAATTATTATGTTCCATTAAAAATGATTTAGTCTTGATGAACATCTGTTTGGTAATATGTTGTATCCAGATATAGTAAATTAATGATATATATAAAATTATAGGGAAATGACACCTTCCGTTCCATTATGAGTAGAGCTTTTAAAATGCTATTTGTCACAACCTGTCATCTTGTCATTATGTAGCATTATGTAGCATTTAAAAAATGTATCTCTTCACTTCGAAGTCTTTTAGAAATCTAAAATATGACTTTCTATGGTTTGTGTTTCCATATTCCTTTCTTGCCAGTTTGAACAAATCCACATGCTTTGATTCAAAGGTAATAAATTCCTCTTATTTGGAAAAATGATGTTTATTTTTGTTCTCTCACCCTTCGCAGGTGGTTTCATTTTAGCACACTTCAGAGTTATAATTTCATGCTTATTAAAAACATTTATTATGATCTACATAGATGAATGAAACTTTTATTTTATTAAATTATTTGCCAAAAAATCTGTTATTTTAAAAAATGTATTTCCTTTGAAGGGTTATTTTAGAGCGTTCAGAGAGGATCTAGGAGTGTGGTATTATGCAGTATTTAAGTAGGTATGAAATGGTTATTTATATGATTGTTTCTTTAAGTCTTATGTATATTGTCCATTATATGCTATAAAATATTTTGAAAGTAAATTTAAAGTATGTTTTACGTAGTTTATTTTTTGGAAAAAATATTGAAATGACTTGTGAAATTCAGTATACTCTCAACATTAATTTATTCTGAAATTTAACAATTGTCTATTGAACCTATTATATGGCAGATATTACTTCAGACTACACTGGTAAATGAAATTCTTGTCTTTGTAGAACTTTTATTTTCATGGGTGAGACAATTAACAGCTATAAACCTTAATAAAAATTGCATAGTCCATTCAAAAATGATGAGTACAATGGGGAAAAAGAAAAACTCGATCAGGGTGAGAAAAATCAAGGTTGCTAGGCAGGGGATGGGGAACTAAAATTTTTAATAGGAAGATCAGGGTAGTTACAATGAAGCTGACAATTGAACAAAGGTATGGAAAGGTGATGAATTTGCCCAGAACTATCAGCAATAAGGTCACTCCAGACAAAGGAATTGGCTATCTTTGAAGGCCATAAGGTTGGATCATGCCTGGCATATCTGAGGAATAGCAAGGAGGCCACTGTGAGTGACTGAAGAGTAGCAGGGAAAGAGGTCACAGAGGTTAAATGAGTGGCTAGATCATGTAAAAGCTTAGAAGTCATTGTAAAACTCTGGCTTTTATATTTGGAAACTTACTGTGTGATAGAATTTCTGCTAATAACGGAGAGTTCAAATGTCCATAAAATTTCAAGGACTCTTATTCTAGTAAGACAGAATAAAGAAAAAGAGTTCATATTTTCACATGGTGTAACAAATGCTCGGAGATCCGAGTGTAGGAAGCTATGGGAGCACAGAAGAAGGCACTAAAATCACACCAATATATTTGATGACTGTGACTATATATAAATTTGTATTTTCTAGATTTTTTTATAGTCATGGAATCACACAGTATATACTATTCATTGCCTGGCTTTTCTTTTCTCAGCATCATTACTTTTGAGAATCTCCAATTGTAAATAGTTCATTTTGATGTTGAATAGTAATCTCTTGAATGAATAGATCATAATTTGTCTTTGCTCTATTGATGGATATTGATGAACATTTCCACTGTTTTCAATTCTTAAAAATAAAGCTGCTATGAAATTCATATACAAGTCCTTGTATGAACATAGGGTTTGTTTCTCTTGGTTAAATGCCTAGAAGTAAAATGGCTATTTGTGTAACTGCAATATATTTTGCATTTAAAAATTTTCAAACTCTTTTCCAAAGTGGTGGTATCATGATATATGCCAACAACAGTTTAGATTTTTTGTTGCTTCCCAATCTAGCTCAGACCAAGTACAATTAGCCATTATAGTTTTAGCCATTCTAATAGATATGTAAGCATGTCTCATTATGATTTTAATTTGTATTTCTTTAATGTCTAAATGTTGAGAAATTTGTCATGTGCTTATATGCCATCCATATCCTTTTTGTTGACATGTCTCTTCAATAATTTTCTTCACATGTAAAATTGGATACTCTGTTTGGTTATTAGTAACGTTTTTTAGTTTTATTCATATTTTAATAATCAGAGTTGATGTCCATTATCAGATATATAATTTGCAAATCCGTTCTCCATCTTTACGGTTTCTCAATGGAGCTTTGATAGCTGTGTCTTTCAAAAAATATGCTACTTCTTTCCTGGTACACGGAGGTATGACTAGAACATTATCAATGTTGACCTTTGCAAAGAAAATCATGGCTTAAGATATAGGTAGTCTGTGGTTGTTGGGAGTGTTCTGTAATATCAAGCATATCTAGTTAGTTAATAATTTTGTTCAAGTCTTACATATCTTACCAATTTGATGGCCATTTGTCTATATAATCTTAAAATAAGGGTGTTGAAATTTTTTTCCATTTCTCTTCTAAGGTAGAAGTTATGATTTTTGTTCTTAGTTTTTCCCTATATATCCCCAAATCTGTTATTAAGTATTAAGAGTCAAGAATTATTATACTCCCTGATGAATTCATCCTTTTACTCTTCTGTAATTTTGACTTTATCTTTATGTCTGATAATGAAATTTGCTTTAAAATCACTTTTCATTATCTTGATATAACCACCAAAGTTACAGTGTCATTAGTGTTATTATAGCATATTTTTTCTTTTACTTTTTAAAGCACTTCTTTATTTAATCCTGACAAAGAAACAAAACAGCTTTTTAACTCTGGAAGCATCTTTCCAAATTATCTTTTTTTTTTTTTTTTGAAATAAAGCAGTAGCAATTTTTTTTAAGGGACCTAAAGTGAAAGTAGATTTATTTATTTATTTATTTATTTATTTATTTATTTAGTAAAAGATTTTATTTTGTTTATTGACAGCAAGAGAGAGAGAGAGAGAGAAGAAGAAGAAGCACACAAGCAGGGGGAATCACGTGCAAAGGGAGAGGAAGAAGCAAGCTCCTTGGGGTGCAAGTAGTCCCATGCAGGACTGGACCGCTCTACACTGGAATCATGACCTCAGTCAAAGGCAAACATCTGCTTAAACAACTGAGTCATCCAGGCACCCCTAGAAAATTTAAAAAAAAAAAGACCTTTTAAAAACATTTTGCTTCTTTCTTGTATTTTTTTTAATATTTTACTTATTTGACAGAGAGACAGGAAGAGGAACTATAAGCAGGGCAGAGGGAAAAAGAGAAGCAGGTTTCCCACTGAGCAGAGAGCCTGATGTGGGGCTCCATCCCAGGACCCTGGGATCATGATCTGAAAAGAAGGGACACTTATGGAGGAAGCCACCCAGACACCTCTTTTCTTTGTTTTTAATATATGGCAATGGATGCTTCCCAGCCACGAGGAGCATATTACCCATTGATTAAATCTTTGAAAACAACCTATTTAAAAAGGTGTGTAAATATATACTTACTCAGATTTATACACTTTGTGTTTTCTTCATAGTTTGGGGCTGGACCCCATGGTCACAACACTGCTTCCAGTCTTTGCCTTCCCATCTTTTGATACCAGGTATTTGGTCAGCAAAGCAAATTAGTATCAAAATTAATAAGCCCTTGGCACCATATCTCTGGAGCAGGGGTTGCTCTTAGCCAAGGCCCAGAGCAGTTGACCTCCCCTCGCTAGTGCTATAGCCCCAAGGACTAGGTACTCCATGCCTCAGTCTTACATGTTATGCTAAGAAGACAAAACCAAAACAGGAAAGCTCTGACAGCTTTCACTGGCGTGCCTCATCTGCAACTCCCTCGATGTCCAGGCAGTTCCAGATGACAGGGAGGGGTCTTGGTCCAACATATGGGAGGGAAGGAAGTTGCCACGAGCAAGTATCTGCCTCTCTGTTCCTTTCTTTCATGAGCAGATTGTAAGTAGGAGGAAGAGGAAGGGGAAGAGAGGTGAACTTCAAGGGGTGAAGGCCTCAGGTAGGCAGCTGGCTCCTGCCAGTAGGAAAGGGACAAAAGGAGAAGGCAGTGAGTCTTTCAGGGAGAGTGGGGGGTAAGGGTTACAGCTTATGACGGAATTTGGACAGGAGTAATAGGGATACTAGTCATTTGAGTCCACCATTGGCAAGCTGGGCTGGGTGTCAGGGCAGATAGGCCTCCCTGGGCAACGGCATATGAGAGAAGGTGGAATTCTTCTCTGAGGAGCAGGTGGAGCTTTGGGTGTTGGGAAAGCATAGACAGTATTGTTTCCAGGGCCAAGGACAGGTCCGGGTACTCCTGGTTGGAGGTCAAGGCCACAGTGTGATCCAGGTCTTCTACCAGCAGCTTGAAGGTACCACATGCCAGCCACCCCTCATTATTGTGTATAACTCTCTGGTGCACTTATTGGCTTATCCATCAAATGACTCCTTCAGCAGCTTGTAAACCACCTCCACAGGCACTCCGGGATATGGGAGGCTTCCAGAGTGAACATTTTGCACAGGATCACGCCAAGAGACCAGAAGTCACTCTGGTGGATGTAGATCTGGTCAAACATGGCCTTAGGGACCATCCACTTCACAGGCAGTCCACTGTTGTTTGTCTTTTTATAGTAACTGATGTGGTGATATCTCTGGCAAGGCTGAAGTCTGAGATATTCATCATGTTGTCCTTTGTCACTTCCCTCCACTTCTTGGAGGCAAGGTACTCCATGCCTCAGGCTACCTGGTAGGCACAGGATACGAGGTCCTTGGAGGAGAGTTGCTTTGCTGCATTGTGGCTGATATTGTAACAGTACTCCAGGTCAGGAGGCCTTTGGGCCTGCAGGTACTCCTGTATGTTGTCTTTGGAGGCATATATTCCATGGGAGTGTACGAAGGACCGTCCTGTGTGCAGGACCCAGCAGGTTGATGGTGTCCTTGTGCTGTCCAATCATCTTCATCATCTCCATTTCTGAGATTAGGTTTGACAGCTCTTTCTCTGTTGCATCTGACTTCAACATCTTCACAAACACTTTAGTCAAATGGTTGGATTTGTCTTTGTCCAGCCCAATGGCCTCCTCCAACACCACCTGCCCAAAGTAGGCCTGTCTTAGGGGTCTGCCTAAACTGCCTACAACCAGCCTGCCTCAAGGCAGTTATGAAACTCTAGATTATCCTCAAAAACATTAAACCACAAGCTAAAAATTCTCTTCACTAGGTCTCTGTCGCAGGTCTAATTTTCTTATCTTTCATCATTTATCTTTTTCCTAATTCTTATTTTCAGTATAGTTTATTTTGCTTCCAGGTGTTTCCCCTGGTTTCTGTATGCGGTTTCATAGGGAAGAATTATCCTGTCTTAAAATTATTTCTTGAGCATTCATTACATCTCTCAGTTAAAATGGGTTCTTTTATGGTATTGATTCATTTGAGTTTTCTCAAAATGAGAAGAATTTTCAAAATGGTGTTTTTTCCTCAAGATTAGAGTAGGTCTTAGCCTCATGTTTACTCTTTTTGAAATTCACTTTTCAAATTCTTGTCCCTCTTTTTATCTTTTTAAATTAAAATGTTTAATTTTTACTATTTTTTTATTTGAGTATAGTTGATATTCAGTGTTACATTGGTTTCAGGTTTTCAATATCTCCATACATTATTCTATGATCACTACAAATATAGCCATCATCTGTCACTATATAACACTATTATAATATCATTGACTATATTCTCTACACTGTCCCATATCTCTTTTTAAAATCTCTGATTTTTATGTTTTCTGTTATTCCAATTTTCGACCATCATTTTACTTGGTTACATTAATAAAATATGCCTGATTACACACTCTTTGCTGAACACCATAGCATTTGATTTATAGTAGTCTTCTTCTTCTTCTTCTTCTTTTAAATTAACATATAATGTATTATTTGCCCCAGGGCTACAGGTCTGTGAATCGCCAGGTTTACACACTTCACAGCACTCACCACAGCACATACCCTCCCCAATGTTCATAACCCCACCACCCTCTCCCTACCCTCCCCACCCCCCCGGCAACTCTCAGTTTGTTTTGTGAGATGAAGAGTCTCTTATGGTTTGTCTCCCTCCTGATCCCATCTTGTTTCATTTACTCTTTTCCTGTCCCCCAAACCCCCACATTGCACCTCCATTTCCTCATATCAGGGAGTTCATATGATAGTGTCTTTCTCTGGTTGACTTATTTTGCTAAGCATAATACCCTCTAGTTCCATCTATGTCAACGCAAATGGCAAGATTTCATTTCTTTTGATGGCTGCATAGTATTCCATCATATATATATATATATATATATATATATATATATATATATATATATATATCATTCATTTGTTGATGGACATCTAGGTTCTTTTCATAATTTGGCTATTGTGGATATTACTGCTATAAACATTTGGTGCACGTGCCCCTTTGGATCATAGAGCAGTCTTCTTTACCTCTATCAGAACCCCAGGAAGCTTTATTTATTTATTTACTCACATAAACAGATGATCCAAACACAACGTTTTTTGATGTTCAAATGTATTATAATGTCTTACCGCTTAACACTATGCTTACTGCTCTCTTTCACTGTCTGACTAAATCCTCATCATCACTATGCCATTTAATGAGAAAGAACATTTGAACTCAGAGTTCTCTCCATATCAGGGAATGAAGGCTCCACCCTTCTGTTTGTGCAGGTAAAATAAATGTTGATATTGTCTGTCCTGCACATACCCCATCCTGTTCACCAGAATATTCACCATCAAAATATATACAAAATGAAAACCATACCTCACCACTTCTATTACCACCCAGCATGCAAAAAACACCATCATATGTTCCTGAATTATTGACTTGATTGATAACCCCACTTCCACACATACTGCACTCCTTTCTCCCTGCAAATTTATTTTGGTACAGCAATTTAACCTAAAAATCAAGTCAGATGATTTTATTCTGCTGTTGAAAGTCTTTTGGTATCTTCCCCTTTCATATTAAATAAAAACTGAAGGCGTTTCAATGTACTAGAAGGTCATATACATCAATACGTTCTTCCTTTCTCCACCACTATGAACTCCTCATTGGCTTCCTTGCTTTTCCTCAAAAGTAACAGACAATCTGTTCACACAAAGTCTATATACTTACTTGCTCTGCCTAGAGCAATCTTTTCCTTTAATATTTGTATAACACTCTCCTTCACTTCCTGGGTCTTTGTGCAAATAACATCTCCTAAATGAGATATAACCACCCAAACACAAAATAAAATTAACTTTCATCCCAGCATTCTGCAATGGCTTTTACCTTTCTTTCTTGTATCACCAACAACCGTCAATCATTATTCTATTACTGGTTTATTTTCTTATTTGAGACAGAGAGAGAGAGAGAGAGAATTGGGAGGGTGCGCAGAGGGAAGAAGAAAACACCCCCACTGCCTAGAAAGCCTGCTGGGGAGTTACATCCCAGGACCCTGAGATCATGACCCAAGCCAAAGCCAGTCACTCAATGCACTGAGCCACCAAGGTGCCCCTCTATTATTGGTTTATTTCAGTATTATATTTCAAAAGAATGTAAGCTCTTTGTGGTCAGGTATTTTATATGTTTTATTAATTGAAGTATTCTCAGAAAGGTAGCTGGCAGATTGTAAGGGCTCACTAAACTGTATTTTGTTGTTATTATTGGGCTCCTTTATGGGCTTTACCTCTTACGCTAGAAGTCTATCCTTCAGATGTAAGCAATAAGAATAGAGCCCTGCTGCCTGCCTGTTCAAATGTGTAAAAAGCCTGTATTAAGTGGATATTTTTAAAAGCTAAATGAATGGCTTAATAGTTGTATATAGGGGGAAAGGGAACATATTTTTCCACAGTTCAGAACTGGAGTTCTTTTATAGAGTTCTTGTACAAGCCTACACTATTGAACGATAATGGGCAGTTGTACATTACAATTATACAAACACTTTGGTAATTTATATCCTTTTTTTGTAATTCATGACTGGAACATTTAATTCCTTAGGAGCATTATAGCATTTCAACTTTTCATGTTCAATAAACTTATTGGGGTTGCTACCTTTTTTTATTCAATGGAGAAATAGTCATGATTTAATCTAAATAAAGTGTTACTGATTGTGTTGTTTTCTAGGAATGAGTCGCACATGCTAGTTTAAAAGTTTTGTTAAATTCCCAAGTCTGTCACTGATAAAAGCCTTTTGTAGATTAGTAACTTGATCAAAATGGAAAAGTTATGTAACACCAATTGTTATACTATCTTTGTTTCCATCTTGCATTGTAATAACACCCATCTTAACTCTATTTAAGACAAATCATTGCCAGATGGATTTCTGGCATTGATTGCATGATATGAAATCTAGTATAACTAAAGTTTTTGGTTTTAGTAGCATATAAATCAATTTAGAAAAAAATATATGTATTTGAATATAAGATAAAGTTTTAAATTATTTGGCAATAGTAAACTAAACTTTTTTTTTTTTGTAAATTTTTATTTTCTAAAATTTCATTGAGCTCTTTTGCAATAAGAAACAAGTTACAAAAAATTAAGGTTTATTTACCCCAATTCAAAATTATTAGGAATATAATCATAGAGGTTGAAGTATTTAAAATATTGAGCCCAAAATATTTTATTAGGTAAATTCATGAATGCTGAGCATTCACTGTTAAAATATACTAATACTATTTATAGACTGGTAGAAGCCTAAAATCAAATATTTATTAAATATTTATATCCATATCTTTTTCATGGCTTGGTAATTCATTTCTCTCGCATTAAATAATATTCCATTGTTTGCATGTACTACACTTTTATTTGACCTTTCTCCTATGGAAGGATATCTTGGTTGCTTCCAAGCTTTTGTCAGTTATGAATGAAAAAAACTACTATAGACATCTTTGTGGGTATAGATTTCATCTTCTTTGGATGAATACCAAGAACTGCTACTGCTGAATCATCTGGCAAGAATATGTTTAGTTTTGTAAGAAACTGCCAAGTTGTTTTGCATTCTTTATTCTCAATAGACATGGAAGAACATTCCTGTTGCTCCACATCCTCACCAACATTTCGTGTTCTGTTGTCAGTGCTCTGGATTCTGGGTATGTACTGGTGTCTCTTTTTTGTTTTAATTTGCATTTTCCTGATGACATATGATGTGAAACATCTTTTTTATATGCTTATTTGCCATCTGTAATATTTTCTTTTGTGAGGTATCTGCTAAGGTCTTTGGCTCATTTTTTAATCAGGTTTTTCCCCCATTGTTGAGTTTTAAGGGGTCTTTGTGTATTTTTGATTATCAGTCCTTTGCCAGATGTGTATTTTGCAAATTTTTTCTCATAGTCTGTGCTTTGCCTTTTCATTCTCTTGGCATTGTGTTTCACAGAGTAGACATTTTTAAATTCAGTGCTTGTGCTTTTGTAACTAAAGTTATTGCCAAAACCAAGGTCATTTAAATTTTCTTCTATATTACCTTCTACATGTTTCATGTTTAGGTTTATAATCCAATCTGAGTTAATTTTTGTGAAGAGTGTATGATATCTGCCTGGATTTATTTTATTTTTTTTATTTTATTTTTTTATTTTTATTTTATATTTTTTAAATTTAGCTTCACCATTACTCCAGAACGATTTGTTTAAAAGATTGTATTTTGCTCTCTTGTATTGCTTTTGCTTTTATATTAAATATAAAATATAATTGATAATATATATTCTGTTGCTTTAATCTAGTCTTTCTGTGGTATTACAATATCTTTGCTTACAATTATCGTTATGGTAAACTTTTTTTTTAAAGATTTTATTTTTTTATTTGACAGAAAGAGAGAGATCACAAATAGGCAGAGAGAGACAGACAGAGAGAGAGATGAGGAAAAGCAGGCTCCCTGCTGAGCAGAGAGCCCAATGCAGGACTCGATCCCAGGCCCCTGGGATCATGACCTGAGCCTAAGGCAGGGCTTAACCCACTGAGCCACACAGGCGCCCCATCGTTATGGTAAACTTTGAAGTCAGTCCTCAGTCTTTGTTCTCCTTCAACACTATGTTGACTATTGTGAGTCTTTGCCTCTCCATATAAACTTTACAATAAGTTTGTTAATATTAAAAAAAAAAGAACTTGCTGGAATGCATTAATTGTATAGATAAACTTGGAAACCAGTGACCTCTTGAGCTTAGCAGGAGATAGACCATGGACATCAGTTGTCACAGTGGTGCCTCTGGCAGAACCTATTGCAAATTCCTAGGCAAAATGAGACCTCAAGGATCTGAGAGAATGTCTAAGAAGTACTTGATACATCCCTTGGGTATGGTTTATTGAAGTGTCCACCTGTCTGAAAGCTGGGGAATCTAGATAAGGGAGGGAAAATTAGTTATGATAAAACATATCAACAAACATCAATAAATTTTGTAAAACTAATTGTCATGGCTCATATACAATATGACCAACAGAGGGACCATCAGAAGGAAAGCATCAGTTATGTTTATTGTGAAATTTTTTATTCAAAATAAAGCAATGTGAGGGGAAGACACAATGAGAAAATTACCATTTTTTAAATGGTTAAACTTCTTACAAAATGGAATAGGTTTTATATTCTAAGTAGTATATTGAAAAGTAAAACATTGGGGCGCCTGGGTGGCTCAGTGGGTTGGGCTGCTGCCTTCGGCTCGGGTCATGATCTCAGGGTCCTGGGATTGAGCCCCGCATCGGGCTCTCTGCTCCGCAGGGAACCTGCTTCCCTCTCTCTCTCTCTCTCTCTCTCTGCCTGCCTCTCTGCCTACTTGTGATCTCTGTCTGTCAAATAAATAAATAAAATCTTTAAAAAAAGAAAAGAAAAGAAAAGTAAAACATTAAAAAATAAAATTTTAATTAAAAAATTATGTATTTAAAAAAAAAGGTTAAAAATATAGCAGAACCATTTTTCTTATAACTGGAAAATACTTTGTATATATATCTATCAAAAATAACTTGTCATGGGGGGCGCCTGTGTGGCTCAGTGGGTTAAAGCCTCTGCCTTCGGCTCAGGTCATGATCCCAGGATCCTTGGATCGAGTCCCACATCGGGCTCTCAGCTCAGCAGGGAGCCTGCTTCCTCCTCTCTCTCTCTGCCTGACTCTGCCTACTTGTGATCTCTGTCAAATAAATAAATAAAATCTTTTATAAAAAAATTTTAAAAAATAACTTGTCATGTCTGGAATCAGGAGCATATGGAAAAAAATAATATCTGAGGACAATACTTCTGCCATGTTTTGTGCCTTGTTAATATTTTTTAAACCGTCAGGCAACTTTTAGCTTTATTGAAATACCTGCTAAGATACCAGCAGTGCCTTTTGGAGCCCTATGACTATAAAAATTAATTGAAAATATTCAAAATGTTTACTATGGTGTCACTATTTAGGGCCACCACCAAGTATGTTTCAGAAGTAAGCATAACTGTTACTCTTCCATAAGGCAAAAGGGCATATATTCAGGAGTTCCATCGGCTGTACCAGGAGGTGAATCAAGTAATGATTTTTGTCTATAAAATAATTCACTTTTCAATCTAACATTCCTCATTCCACATTATAATAATAAAATCTAGGAGGAGACTAAAAACACAACAAACAACTACAACTACAACAACCAGCTTTTCCTTCAGTGGAAAAGTAAATATAACTTTATGAGTAGCCTGAAATTTATTTTTAAATATTTTTAAGATAAATGTTTTTGTTAGAAAACCATATATTTTATATTACTAAGAAATAACAGGCAAAGTTTTATTAACTTCTAAAAAGTCTAGTTACTTCTATTTATCTATTAACTCATCTCTTTATGAAGTAGAACATGATCACACCTATTGTATCTACCCAAGTTTGTATGTTTTGGTTATTTTATGTTTGCTATTTCCTTGCTTAATTTTTACAATATTTGATACATAATAGTATCTTTAAGTCCATCTATGGTTTCACAGAATTTGTTTGAACTTCATAAAAATGTACCATATTTTTTGCACTGTCCTTGTTTTACTTCTCTATTAGCTTTCCAAGATTTATTCACTTTAGAGTGTGTAGCTATCATTTATTTTTATTCCTCCATAATGCTATGTTTACAAATTTGTATTTATCTGTACTTTTAAAAAAATATCTTAATTATATACCATTTCTCATCTCACGTAACACTCATGTTACTTCTACACTTATCAGATATTATGTAACTGAAAAACCACAACTCAGCAACAATAGAACACCATTTTTCAAAATTAAATGGCTTACCAGAATTCTTTAATTCTATCCTTTATTTGTATTAGATGACCCTTTATTCTGGTATTTGGCATTGTTCATATGGAGGAAAGCTTATAAGTTGATATTCCATAAATAGAAGGATTTATTATGATTGAGTAATTATTTTCATTTAGAATGCATAGAATATATGGTTGATTTAATATTTCTTTCTTACCCTCTGCCTGGAACATAGTGCTATCTATGTAATAGCCACTAAAATATTAAGTTAATTACCTAGACTTTAAACTGCATATTAATAGGAATAACATACAGAACTCTTCTCAGATTGGGACACCTGGGTGGCTCAGTCAGTTAAACGCCTGAGCCTTTAGCTCAGGTCATGATCTTAGGGTCCTGGGACTCAGTTCTGCAACAGATTCCCTGCTTAGCCGGGAGTTTGCTTCTCCCTCACCCTGCTGCTCCCCCTGCTTGTGCTCTCTCTCACTCTCTCTCTTACAAATAAATAAAATTAAAAAATAAATTCTTCTCAGATAGCTAATATAGAATATCGTCTTTGTATTCATCAAAGGGAAAGTGCCATATAATAATGAAATTCAGACTACTTCAAATTCATTTTTTAACCAGTAAGAAAGTACTGGAAACAAGCCAAAAATGTCTTCAATGAATTAAAGAAATAGATTGCTTTTCACTATCTTAATGTTTCTAAAATAAATTGCAAGGTTTTTATACTAGATTTCAGTGTAAATATTCATTATACAAGGATATTCTAAAAATAAAGCCGAGAAAACTACTTGACATATATGATGACAAAAACGAGTTTGACAAAAGTCAGTTTGGGCAAAACTTACAACACCTACCACCTGAAAGTCTTGTTCTTAATTAATTTTTTTAATTTACAAAAATACAAAAATAATATGTGAGAGTATTGATAGCTTTGAAGGTATGCTCTGGTTGTGCACTGTTTACTATTTAAAGGGGAATCAAATATGTAATGCTTATGGTGTGACTATATTAAAATTCAACAAGTTCAGAAGCATACGAGGAATAGAATAAAGACAAAAGATGACCCTTACTTATCCTAAAGATAGACAATAGTATATATGTGCTAGTTGGGGAAAGAATCCAGTCAGTAGATGGACGATGTGGTAGTGGAAAAAAAAAAGACACAACGTTTTGGTTGAAAGTTTAGCACTATGTTTAACAAAGTGAAATTGTGTGTTAATAGCCTTGAATAAAATCCAAAAAATATTTTCAATTCATTGAAGATTATTTAGGAAAAACTTGAAAAATACAACTTGATAAGGATTCCAATAAAAGATTCATAAGCAATACAAGTTTCAGAATTTTTAGTATATTTTTTCCCTAAAAAGCCATTTGATTTAAATTAAAAAGAATTCTATTTACCTGCCACTTAAATAAGAGGAAATTATTTGGTTTTGTAATAAGTCAATAAAATAAATTAACATATCTTTAGAAAACAGATATGCACACTAATTTAAAAAGAATAGTGCTTAATCTGTTCAGCAAACATTTGTAAAATTCCTTGCCATCAGCTAGCTCTGGAGTTCTGCTAGGTGAGTAAGGCCATGTATGTTACTGCTCAGAGTACTGACGCAAAGCAATTGTCCCCTTCACGTCCATTTTTTGCTGTTGATATGTCATGCTATGTTGTTTAGAGATCCATAGATGGCCCTACATGAGGGCCTTTTTTTGTGTATATATGGGTGACTGTGATTTACCTTTCAAATAAGATGGCTCCTGATTTACAATGATTCAACTTATGATATATTTGGCAATGATGTGAAAGTGAAAGTGATTCAGTAGAAACTGTACTTTGAATTTTGAATTTGGGTCTTTATAAAAAGGGCCAGTGACATGTGGTATGGTGCCATCTTGTGATGCTGGGCAGCGGCAGTGAGCCACAGCTCCCAGTCAGCTAGAAGATTACAGGGGGGTGAACACCTGATATTCTTACAAGCATTCTATATATAAACATTCTTCTTTTTTTTAGTGTAATATTTAATAAATTGCATGTGATATTTGATACTTTGTTATAAAATAGGCTTTGCTTAAGATGATTTTGCCCAAATGCAGGCAAATGTAAGTGTTCTGAGTATGTTTAAATAAGCTTAAGGTAAGCTATGATATTTGATAGTTTAGGGGTATTAAAATGCATTTTCAATTTTTTATGTGTTTCTCTGTACATAGCCCCCTTGTAAGCTGAGGAACATCTCTATATGTATATGTAGCCTTGGTATGGCTTACATATTGTTGGCATGAAACATCTAGAACAGTACGTGTGCCATATAAATGTCTACAACATCCAACAAGTTTCTTGAAAACTTGTGCCAAAGGGGTTATGTCTTTAAGGATTCTTATTTCAGAAGGGTTCTCTCAAACGTAAGATTTTTCAGAAGTTAAGTGAAAATCTGACCAAACTAACATTTTTTTTCCATTTTCCCTAGTGAGCAAAGATAGCTAAAATCTATCTGCCATTTTCAACACTGTACTCAACGATTGTAATTCTAATTTAAGAACAGATTATTTATATCAAAACCACATGTTGGTCTAATCTTATACAATATTCATAAATCTCATTCAGAGCCTTGGACACTTTTATTTGTTGAGTCTATATGGTACTATGGACATTCATCTTTTTTGACCTCATAGCTTCATGTATGTCTATACTTTTGAAAATACATGCATCATAGTTCCATTGTAAAATGTCTGGGTTATAAAATGTGCTATGTATCAACATGGTAATAAGAACATACAAATGACCTGATGTAATGAACTGGACCAGATTGCCAGATATCACATTTCATACCAGAAAGATTCAGTGGTAAGTTTTAAAATGGCCAGCTATACTTTGACTGAATTATAACTCATTTAACTTCTTTCTTTGTGTACAGTATTATACATTCATCAGTATTATAGTAAATAAGTTCTTTGGACAGATGTAAATATGCTGTAATAAAAAATGTTTTTCTTCTTTCTTTTAGTCCTTTTTACTTGTAAGACTAGCCACAAATACCATGCCTCCCCCAAAATAATTTGCAATCCAAATTTATCTCTAAATGAATTTATTGCACAGAAAAAAAATATATATATATACACTTACAGTAGACATGTTCAAAAATAGTTACACAACAGCAGGGCCCTATATGTAAGCAGTATCATTGTTTTGTTTTGTTTTGTTTCTTTCTTTAAAAAAAAAAGAGGTTATGTGAAATATTGGAATTTTATTTCCAGGCCTATTATTTCAAGACAGTTAACTACACTTACGGTGTCAACAGCCTCTTGTTGGCAGTATGATTTTATTGGCTCCATGGAATAACAGCAAGAATTTACTATTGCATCCTTCTTTTATGACACAAACAGAAAAAAAAATTGACACATTTGCTCAAGACCAACCAGAATCATTTTAACCTATCAAAATTGATGGGAGGCCTTCACTGCCAAAGTCACTGCTGGGTTTTCACAATTCAATGCAGACAATCTACTCCCATTAGGATAAAGGAGAGAAGAGTCATAATCAAGGAAGAAAGCTGGATTGATACTTGTAATTATCATTGAATTATTTAGCCTGCTATAGGATTATTATTATTAGTGTCATTTGATAATTTTCTCTCATTTTATTAAACACAACTGTGAGTAATTACCCTACCTAATATTTCTCTGTATTGGCTGACTAGCTAGCAAACATTCATGAAAATATCCATTAGCCAAACATATAAAATGCTGCATTATGATGCTGTTGAATCAGAACATACCACTACCTGATCCTGTAGCTCTTTGAGGATTTGCAAATCAATTAATTCTATGTTTATTGGATTCTTCCCATACAATTAGAAAATTTATAATAGAGTCCATGAACATTATTAGTTTTACCCATTTTAAACCAGCAATCACACTTTGATTTTTACAACAAAAGCAGAAATATAAACACACACATTTGGATCAGTTTTCTGTTAGTCTGTCTGGACTTCAAAATCCTATTCCTCAAGATAATGCACACCAAAGTTCTGGATTTAAACAAGAAATTAGATGGCACCTGAACACTTGGTTTAATATTCTCAAAAGGACTATGCAACTTATTTCTTACATTATGACATTGTTTTACAAAGATCCACACTTTTATAATGTTAGTATTTTTAATAATCAATAAAGTCAATTAATCATGACTACTAAAAATCAAACATAAAAATTTCTACTTTTTGCTTTTGCCCCCTCCATTTAGAACTTATTTTATAGCCTGATAATTCAAAGGTCCCTATGTTTATGAAAATCTGGACAGAAATAGCTCTAAGATCCCATTCAGAACTTGATATTAATCTAAGTCTTTTGGCTCCATTTATCCTGAGAGCAAAGAGTAGGACAAAGGATTTGAGTACTGTTAGTTTATCTGGGAGATTACCCCAAGGTAGAAAAGAATGGGAAAGTGATACAGTGAAGAAGCAACTTTGTCAAAGAGGTACATTGTTGATATAATTGTTGTGGATAGAAAATGAAGGCTTGCTTTTACTGAAAGGTCCTGAGAAACTTCTTTAAGTTGTCCTCATGAAGACCTGAAAACTGACAATTTTACCTTTGGTTCTTATTTCCACTTCACTGAGAGCTGTCCTCAGAGGACATTAACTCTCCTACACTTTTGGGTTTGTTGGAGACATTCTAAAATGAGAGAGAGAACATGAGATGCTATCAGTGTTAAGTAACTGCAATTTCCCATGGAACTATCCACCACAGGTTTGGCTATAATCAGGTGTTGGGCCTTGATATCAGAGGGATTTGAGGCAGTATCATTTTAGGTTAATCATTATATCTGAAATTTCCAAAAACTTCAACTGATGAAACTTTGATTATAAATCTATAAATATAACAATAAATCTACAGTATTCAAATTATTTTCATAGAAATACACAAACAAAGCATCAATTGATTAATATTTAAATGTTACAAAATACTGAACTGAAAGAATTTGGTCATAGAACAACGTGTAAGAAGTAGAACTTAGGTTTAGGTTAGAACTCAGGATGCATTTGAGACTCAGTTAAGAAATTGAATGGAGGGACGCCTGGGTGGCTCAGTGGGTTAAGCCACTGTCTTTGGCTCAGGTCATGATCCCAGGGTCCTGGGACCGAGCCCCAAATCAGGCTCTCTGCTCAGCAGGGAGCCTGCTTCCTTCCTCCTCTCTCTCTGCCTGCCTCTCTGCCTGCTTGTCATCTCTCTCTGTCAAATAAATAAATAAATAAAATCTCTTAAAAAAAAAGAAATTGAATGGATGTCTGACTATCTTATAGGTTTGCTAAAAATCAGTGACTTTGTGTTCACGTGTGGCTATGCAGGAATTTTTTAACTTTCTCTAAGAAGTTATTAGATTTGATTATATAAGGGCAGTAAAGGATGGGGAAAAGCAAAGTACAAACCCCATAAAGACAAAGACACTGAGTATGAGAAAAGAGTAATAGATAAGAAGAATCAATGCATTTGAGGAAAATGGGAATTGAAATACACAATGATTGTTGATTTTTTTAGATGGAGAAAACAAAACTAGCTTGCAAGAAGGAAATAACAGAAGACATGTTGTGATGTGATACAGAATCCTGGAAAAGGCAGTAACGTGGATTAAAGGAGTAGGGAGAGCATATCAGGGAATTTGGATAGGAAGGAGTTAGGAGATAATTGCTTGATAAATTTTATATGGCCCACTTAAATGCACAGATTTCTCTTCTTTAATTTATGGGAGAACAGGGTGTCCTTTCTCTTCCCTTTCAGAGCACCAGAGGTGTACTCTTTCAGACTGAAAACCTGAAAAGCTCAGGACTCAGTTGCTTAAGCACAGCTGAGAGGACATATTTCAATTAAGATTTACATTTTGCTGTAGGTAGTAGACTGTCAAAAGTGGTTTAACCATATTTTTTCATTTAACAAGAAGACTACAGAGAGTGTTTTCTGGTGTTGGTTCAGAGTCTTAAGAAAGTCAAGTGAAGTATCTTAGAGGTTTTCATGGCTTTTTTATTCACAGTTGCAAAAATTGCTGTTGGAGTTCTCACTATTAAGCCCACATTTCTGGCAGAAAGATAGAGGTAAAAGAGAATGATATCTTGTACGACTGATACTTTGTCATATGGTTACAATGTAACTAGAAAAGAGACAATAAAATATTTGATGTTGTTTTAAGTTTCCTTGTTGTCAATCCCTCAGTGCTTTCTGATATTAAAGGAAAAAGTAGATGGATATTGACCTGGCAACTATCAACACCTGTCAGTCTCTCTTGGATAACCAATATCTCTATAATCTCTTCTTCCCAGTAAAAAAAAAAAATAAAATATATTCATAACCCACACTGTGCCATCTCAAGTTACTGCACCAAGATAAAATTACAATGATTTTCAGTTGTTCCAAATGGACAGAATACCCTTCCTTATGATATCATGTCTTATAAGATAGATAATTGGCTTGCTACCAATATACCCAGATGTGACTGTGGAAGAGACAGGAAAATAAATAATAATATTTATTTATTCCTTGGGTTGACCCTGTTTACACAGATGCATTACTATTAGAAAAGTTGGTTTGGGACATTGGAATGAATTTACTTAATGGGTCTGTATGTAATTGGGTTGGAGGAAATTTTTAATTTCTACAAAAATTATTAGAATTCTATCTTATTCTCTTTTGTTTAATTTTCACATGTTAACAAAGCCAACATTTTTTGTCTAGCAGACAAGATCTTAAATCCTAACAAAACTCAATTTTTTCCTTTTTTTTTTTTAAGTTTGAGAGCCTCATGTTCTCTCATGCTGCTTTAAATACAACTCAAAAAAAAAAAAGAAGCTAAATGGGGCAGTAAGACCAGACTTTTTATTTTATTTTATTTATCTTATTTTTAATTAAAAAAGTAAAGATTGTTTTTATTTATTTGAGAGAGAGAGAGAGAGCATGAGTGGGGCAGGGGGATGTAGCGGCAGAGAGAGACTGAGAAGTATATTCCCTAATGAGCAGGAAGCCCGATATGGGGCTCGATCCCAGGATCCTGACTGAGATCATGACCAGAGACAAAGGCAGATACATGTGCAAAATCCCTTTTTTTCTGGGAAACAATACTTTACAAGAGATGTTTGAAAAAGTACTGGGGAATCAACTTTAATCGGAGATACAAAAATTTAATTGACTTTTGTAAAGCTACAGGGATCCAAATGATGGGAATCCCAGCCCGTTTAGGTTGTGGACCACAGAGTATTCTTCTCTGTAATATTTTATTTTCTTCCATGTCTACTAACTCCAGTCCAAGTTCACTGACCTCTTTTTAGATAGTGCAAAACATGGCAAAGAATACCAAACAAGTGCCCAATATTCTACATTTATTACATCATTTCTAACATATAGAAGTGTGTTATCAAGGCTGGTTCTGTGAACGAACCTAGTTATGCTAAAGTGTGTTTTGTTCTCCAAGAAATTAAATGCATGATTATCACACAATTATAAAATACTTGTGTCAAGAATTTTTATTCAAAAATTAATAAGAGAAGCAGATATTAAAACTAGTTCACATGGTTATTTGGGATATAAGCAGAGTTGTGCAGCAGAAGTGCTCTGGGCCCATAATTTGGGTTATACAATTTATGTTCTCTAATGAAAAAATCACTAACTTGCATTACTGTTAACAAGAATCTTGTGCATTACCATCAGTTTTCTACATTATAACCTCTTGCTCTACAGTTTGTAAATAACTTTGTCAATAGTAAGCTAATAAACGGGATGACTCCAATGGATTGAGATAATCTCCAGAGTTTCTGCTACATAATGCCCAGGGCTCCATTGAAAGGACACCTAAGAATTTACTTTGCCCAAAAATTTGATCATTTTTTTCACTGTCCTTACCTATTTTCCAAACCTAGTCCTTTTGCTTCACCTTTCAGTCTACGGACAACCCTGTATCTGACTGACTTGTTAATTCTGGGAGTGTCTTGCAGATTAATTTGCTTGCCAGAGGTGGTTCCTCTAATTGATGTTTAAGAACCCTAATTAGTTAAGAAAACTTTTTTTTAACATTTTCATTGCTATTTATGATTATTATTATTATTATTATTGCTAATATCTCTATTTCAAATAATTCACAAGGGCATCTTTCTGACCAAAGACAAAAAGCCGGCTACTAGTAGAAAAAGTACATTTGACTTGGTCAGTGAAAGTGGTAAAGGGATTTGAGAAAATAAGGCAAAGCACTGGAAATATGTGTTAAAACTTTAAATATTATAGACACATTTATTAATTTCTAATACTGCTGTTGCTTATAATTAAATAAGATGTTTTCCATGAACCACGCATTACAGCAAATGTATTGTTTATACAGATTAAATTTTCATCAAAATGGACGCCTGGGTGGCTCAGTTGGTTAAGCAGCTGCCTGTGGCTCAGGTCATGATCCCAGCTTCGTGGGATCGAGTCCCGCGTATACTCCTTGCTCCGCCGGGAGCCTGCTTCTCCCTCTGCCTCTGCCTGCCATTCTGTCTGCCTGTGCTTGCTCTCTCGCCCACTCTCTCTGATAAAGAAATAAAATCTTAAAATAAATAAATAAATTTTCATCAAAAAATTGTAAGTGTATTTTATTGTAGGATCCTGATAAGCATTTTGCAGATGAGAAAAGTGAAATTTTAGAAAAGTATGTCTCTTCAAATCCCTCATACAATATCTGGCCTAGATAGAAGGATATACTATCACAATTGAGGAAGATAATTGAGATTACTTAAATGATGTAAAACTTTACTGTATAGGGTTTTTTAAAAGTTTGCCACAGATTCAGATTCTTTTAAAATATATATCTAATTTGTGTAAAGAGAATGCACTGAGAAGTAAAAAGAAAGTGATATATCAGTGCTACCAACTAATGGCTATAATATCATCACCTTATTTATGAACAATGAAACAGTGTGCAATATATTTAAATATTCCTAATTTAAATAAATTCCTATTTATTTATTATTAAAGAAATTCCTCTAACAAACAGTATGTTTTTGAAGGTTGCTAGCAGGAAAGTGTTGTACTACATGGAAGTAATCAGAAAATGTGATCTAAAAGTCTGCTTTCAAGGGCACCTGGGTGGCTCAGTGGGTTAAAATTCTGCTTTCAAGAAGCTATAACAGTAAGTACTGAGCATTAGCTATTATATGCTATGGATGAATAACTGAAATCTACATTTGAAACTAATGGTACACTATATGTTAACTAATTGAATTTTTAAAAAGTTAATTTAAAAAAAACCACTATTTTATAAAACAATATTCCCAACAGGCTCTTTTGCTTTTAAAATACTCACTTTGTAATGAGAGTGATTACTTTTGTCTAGCCAATTCTTACACCACTGTTTATCCCTTCCCTGTTTTATCCCTTCCCAGTATCAATAAAGGCTCACTTGGGTTACCTAGAAGCCATGAGAAAGCTTGTAATAGATCTGGCTGGTTTTCACCAGCAATTTGACCACCATGTGCACAGGGAAGTCTATTGATAAAGGCTTTATTGCAATAAGTTGCAAATACATGGATGATTTTGAATTCTCTTTCTTGAGGTCTTGTTTCATGATAATAAATTTAGGGTGGCTTATTGGAATGGATGTTATTAACATATGTTCATAGTTATAAGTACATGGAATTGTAAAATAGATGAATGAATGTGGCATTACTGACAACTGTCCTCATTTTGAAATCAAATTACAGTGTACTAAGATGAGGAAGCAAAGCAGATTTGGGATTTTGAGTGAAATAATTTTAAAAAAGTCTTAGGGGTATGATCAGACTATTGGGTAATTCAGTAGAAAAAAAATGTCAACTGATTGAGATTCTGTGTTCCCTGATTTCAGAGAGAAGTTAAGATAAATAAGTAACACGAGGAGACTAGGAAGCCAAACATAAGTGATAATTTTGTGCCAGGGTGTGTATACATCTGTTTATCTTCTTGCTTTACCACTAAGGTTGCTCCTAGAGGAGAGTTTAAATATGTGTTGGAGCTAATCTCTGTGGATTACACAAGAAACCACATCCTACAGCTCTCCCTGAAACACCCCTTATGATTTCAATGTAATTTGGTTTTTGCATTTTTAGAAATAACAAAATACTTTGCAAACTCATCTACTTTATTACCACCACAAGTGAGTCAGCTGACTCCACATTTTTAACACACAGTGACAGTCACAGAGGAATGGAGGAATGAGTAGAGTTATCAATATATGTGCTTTTAAGAAGTATGACAGGGTAGCAGCTATTTCCAGGAACCAAAACATGGGTCAGCAGCTGTGCAGGAAAAGTGATGGAATAAATGACTCATTTCAGAGGAGTTCTATAACATATTAGTTCTATAATGTATCTTCAGCACCCAATTACCCGCTTTGATCTAAAGATAAGGATTTACAGTTAAGGTCCCATTTATGATTTGACTGGTAGGGTCTGAATCATTTTTACTATTGTTTTGAGTCCTACTTGAAACCTATAGTAGTACTTGGGATATGTGTTGTGTATTCTGTGAACATGTGCTATTTTTAGATTAGATAACTTCTGTCTGGAACCCCTGTTAATTTGTTTGTTTTTGTTTATTTGATAGTGGTTTCAGTAAATGGATATATCTGAAAAATTGAAAAGCCACTATTAAAATAAGTTATTATGATATATAGCATGGAACTGCACATTCCTCCTTTGAATCCGACAGAGCTTCACCATATCCTTAACAACTTGGGAAAAACATGCTATTATTTTTCTTTATAAAATTTCTCCTGTTTGGCTGTGATGGTTGTCATCAGCAGGAACTCCTCTGAAGGCTTTGTCAAAAGAGTTGAAAAAATTGGAAAGGTGTGAATGAAGCTGTTTGCTGAATATAAAGAAGAGAGCATTGAAGTACAATTCACACTCTTACTTCTCCTTCTATGCTTTCAGATGTTTGACATTTGAAAATTTTGCTTCTAGAAGAGATGCCCTATATAATTCTTACTTTAAGGAGCCAGTTGCTTTTATAATTTTTTTATTATTCTACCATTCAAGTATTTCCATTTAAATTAAATTCAATACCATTTAAAAAAAAATCGCAAGTGCAGCCAGTATTCAATTCCTGGGCTAAATAATTTTCGAAAGCTTTGTGTTATTGAAGCTACAGGGTTTTTCTGTAGTTTTAACTCTTTCTTTCTGTGATTTTTCCCATTAGTCACGTAAGTGACTGCAGTATAACAGACATTGAGGATAAAGAAGGACTGAATAGAACAATCCTTGGCCTCATGAAGTTGAGAATCTAGCAAGGGAGTCAAACAATTCAGTCATTCAGAGACAATTTATTGAGTGCCTGGCCTAAGATGAGCACACAACAAAACCCCAGCACAGAGGAATCATTTTAGTGGGAGAGATAGATAATAGGTAAGCCAACTTAAAAAAAAAAAATCGTACTGATTTTTCTTTAATAGTGATGCATATTTGAACTAAATAAGCACATTTTAAAAAGAGCAGTGATTGAGAAGAGGCTTTTTAACTGAGTGGTCCGAAAGGGCCTCCCTGAAAAAGTCTGTTTTGAACAGATTTCTGAATAATATCAGCTAGGAAGCTGCGTAATAATCTCAGGGATGGGTGATTTTTCCAGTCAAAAAACTGTAAAGGCTCCAAAGTCACAATAGAGCTATAAGTTTCTCTCTAATAAAGTAACTTCTGACAAAGAATGAGAAGAAAAATAATGACCCATTTTTGAAAGAAAAGGGACAGACTTTCTATGGAATTCATATTTAATTAAAGCTCTAAAGGACAAAAATACAATAGAGGAAAATTCTGGTCACGCTGATATACCTAATGAAAATTCATAAACAAGGTGTGGGTAGCAAAGAGTGTGTGG
Organism: Mustela putorius furo; assembly: GCF_011764305.1. Lineage (NCBI taxonomy): Eukaryota > Metazoa > Chordata > Mammalia > Carnivora > Mustelidae > Mustela > Mustela putorius. The sequence continues at coordinate 39,965 of NW_025421918.1, forward strand.
GAATGTTGGTAAGAACAGTGGGGAAGAGTCATCCCTGAACATGTTCTTGAATGAAGCAATTCTTGTGTTGTTTTAAAGGGTAAATTGGAGTTTGCCTAAGTGATTAGAGAAGGATGCCTCAGCTTATGGAAGTTCAAAGCCATAAAGATGTGATAAACTACTGCCGACATTTTCATGTATATTTGTTGTTGCTTCTAGGAATGGTGATCTAAAAACTCCTACTTAAGACAACTAAAAATCCAGACAATATTTTTAAAATTAAAAATATCAGAATGATTATAAAAATTAAGTGTGGGATTACTGGGCCAAAATACGAAATACAATGAGAGCCTAGAGATATATGCCCTGAAGCCATTTTAGCTATGAGAGCATTTGAAACAAAAACACACTGAACTGTGTTGTTAATAGACTCTTGATACTAGAGAAACAAAATTCAAAATCCAGCAGCAATCAAATTTGAGGACTTTGGTACAACCCAAATTTAAGTTGAGATCCCCAAAGCACAAGGAGAAGCAGAAATAAGACTATAGCCTACCTTGCCTTCTGTGTAAACTGAGAAAGTCAATCACTGAATTTGGAGTATGATTGTCTTGTAGAGTCTCAGATATAAGAGAAAATCCTGCCAAGGAGGACCATACCATTATTATAGCTCTTAATTATCCCTACTCAATAAGAGTTTCAAATATAATGTCTTGAACATAGCAAAATGGAACAAAGCACACAAAGAAAAACCATTAACAAGATTTGATAGACAAAATGGGATTAAGTATGATGTTAAAATGATCGATAAAGATTGTAAAATGGCTTGATTACTCTGCTCAAAGAAATGAGAGGGGAAGCAAATTGAACAAAAAACTGAAACTAAAAATGATATTGAGAAAGGTTTTATAAATGAACCAAATGGATACTCTAGAACTTTAAAGATATGACAGCTAATTTAAGATACCACAGGGGTGCCTGGGTGGCTCACTTAATTAAACCTCCAATTCTTTTTCCTTTTTTTTTTTAACACCTTAATTTTATTTTATTTCTTTCATTTTGGCTCAGGTCATGATGTCAGGGTTGTGAAATAGAGCCCAGAGTTGGGCTCTGTGCTGAGCCTGGAGCCTGCTTAAGATTCTTTTCTCTTCTTTTTCTATCCCTCCCTGTGCTCTCACTTGCTCGCTCTCTCTTGCTTGCAAATAAATAGATAGATAGATAGATAGATAATAGATAAAGCAAAATAAAAGCAGATTATGAAAATAAGTATAAAGATTTTGAAATGAAAACAAGTTCAAAATAAAATAGAGAAGACCTACACAGCTAAAAGTTCATTCAGAAAATCTACTATTAAAGAAGTCAGTATGACACAATGTTAAGATATCAAAAGATTTGAGCATGTACTTTACAGAAAGGGTAATCCAAATGGCCACTCATATATAAAAACTGTTTATCTTTATTATGAATCTGGAATTAAATTAAATTAAAAATAAGTTAAAACCTAAAATGACATACTATTACACACTTACCATATTGGGCAACAGTAAAATTGTCTTGCAAGAATGTGAAAGAATGAAAGTGCCCATAATGAAAACATTTGAGGTAAGTTGGACAATATTTAGAAAACTTAAAAATAAAAAATAAAGATTTGGTCCATTCCTAGAAATACAACATGGAACTAAATGAATATTTTCACCAGGATATGCAAACAGATGATTATAGCTATTTCATTCATAACGGCAGATCAGTAGTGGTCTATTTGCACAATGTTACATTAAATAAGAGAGAATATTAACAAACTGGGAGGAGGGGCTAGGTTGTTATCATAAACAGATCTTCTATGGTGCTGATAATGTTCTATTTCTCAAAATCTTTAAGTTAAAAAAGTTTTCAAATTTATATCTAGATAGATAGATGATAGATAGACAGATATCCCAGAAGCTGCAATGCTAGGCTAAGACCAGGCTTTAAAGGGCTTTTCTACTAAATACTTGAAACCATTCATTATATCATAGCTCAGTGTTCAAATCTCCATTTGTTTCCTCAGTTTCCTAATATTTATCTTAAGGTGACCTGATACAGACTTTTGATCACCTTTGTCTAAATATTTCTATTTTAACAAAGTCCTTTTTAACTCTGAGAGACTAAAACTTAGAAAAATACTCTGATTGTTATCTCACTAGAGTGGAAAATATATAGTTACCCATTAACTAATGATATCCATGTCTACATTAGATCTATGACATTTTTAATTCTTGGGAGCTTTTGGTTAAATGAATTTTTTAAGCTTCCTTTAAATGAAGCTTTAAGTCATCACCACTTGAATAAAACTAAAGAACTCAATGAAAACAGGCCAAGTATTTACAGAGTAATAGAATGTGCAGTGGAAAGAGTACAATTCTGAAATCATAAAGCCTAAATTAGTGTGATGCATCTTTACTAGCCATGTAATCATAAACCAGTTATCTAAATGTGTTAGCCTCAGTTTTTTCACCCATGAAATGGTGATGATAATACTTATTATGCAGAGTTGTTGTGTGGATGTGATGAAGCATGGAGCATGAGAGTCTCATATTCCATGCTAAAATGATAGCTATTTTTATACTGATAAAAATTCTAATAATAGTAATTAAATTGTTCAAAATGGTAATATTCATTTATATTGAGGCATTGTATTGACTATTCACAGACACATTTACCAAAATAAATTTCATTTTACTTTACCCCCTCTGAGGTATATTCCCTAATTCAATATGAATCTCATTATGAATAATAATTATCATAATAAATATGCTGATTTTTCTTCTATTTATTTTTAGGGAAGTATCCTTTACTGTTGAACATAAAGAAACTTAAGCAAGTCTGTCTTATTCAAAATTTGCATGCTGCTTTCTTATGAAACTAGATTATAGAGTTGTATGAAATAAATTCATGCAGTTAAGATATTTATGTTTGGAAAACTGGGTGGTCAGTTTAGTATTTCAAAAGAAGATATTAAATTTAAACCTTAAAACTGAGCTCTTTCAGCCTTATTTATAGACCATCCTTCATGCTTCATAAGAACTCATTTATTGTAAACTAATAGTTTTTGTCACAGTGTATATAACGAAAATGGATTTTATATTCTATTATTTCAGAGTTAGTTGCAGTTTCTACTTCCTTACGTCCTTTTTAGAAAAATAGATTAATTCTACAAAAAGTTTTTTCCAAGTTATTGAAAAAAAAATGCCATATTATAATTTGTGAATTTAAGAAATGATTTCTTATAACATTGCAAACGTTTAACATTGTGTAAATTTTGTACAATTTGATAAATTGGTATACATCTTTATTGCAATATAATCTACACAAAAATGTTAATACATCTACTATCTCGTATAGTTGCCACTGTTTTTTATGCATGTATCGTAAGGAATTTTAAGATCTATTCTCTTAGCAACTTTTATGTATATAGTATAGTAGAGATAAACTTCAGAGGTCTTGTGGGTTTTGTTCCAGACTGACTCAATAAACTGATTATATCAATAAACTAAGTCAAATTATTATTTTTTTTGGTTTCCCAGTGCATATAAAAAATTATGTTTCCCAGTGCATATAAAAAATAAACACTATACTGTACTGTTCAAAAGCATTATGTTTTTAAAGAAAAACAATGTATATACCTTAAGTAAACTAGTTCTGAGTTTTCAGTGGGTCATAATTACTGATCACAGATCACCATAACAAATACAATAATAATGAAAAAAACTTGAAATATTGCAAGAATTACCAACATGTGACAGAGAGACACAAAATGAACAAATGTTGTTAGAAAAATGGTGGCAGCAGACCTCTTTTATACAAGATTGCTATAAACTTTCAACTGGTAAGAATGTGATATATGCAAAGTTTAATAAGGGGAAGCACAATAAAAAAAAGTATGTATATTTTATTAACTATGATCATCATGCTGTACATTAGATCCCGAGAACTTTTTCATATTATAGTTGCAAGTTTGCACCCTTTGACCACCTTACTCCACCCCAGGTTCACCCCTTGTCAACTCAACTCTAAGTTTCCATTAGTTTGCCTTTTCCTCAGATTCTGTATGTAAGGGATATCATAATACATAAATGAAAAAAATATATAAAATCTTTGAGATATTTCACTTCAAGATCCATCCATGCTGTTGTAAATGGCAGTATTTCTTAATTTTTCATGGTTAAGTAGTATTCCATAGTATATATTTACCATACTTATTTTATTCATTCATCCATTAATGGATACTGAAGTTATTTCCATCTCTTGCTTAGAGTTAATAATTTTATAAAAACATAAGAGTGCAGATATGTCTTTGAACAGTGACTTCGTTTCCTTTAGATATATACCTAGAACTGGGATTACTGAATCATATGGTAATTTTACTTTTAATAATATGAATAATCTCCATACTGTTTTCCATACAAATTTATATCCCTATCACAGTGCATAAGTTCCCCATGTTCCCCAATATTTACCAAAATTTGTTAGTTTCAGTTTTTGGGTAGTATATATTCTAATAGGTAGTAATATCTTGCTGTGTTTTTCAGAGGTAAACAACAACAACATAATGACTTTGCCCGGAGTTTTTTACGTTAAGCACTTTTTAATGCTCCTGTTGGTCATTTATATAATTTTTTGAAAAAAAAAAAAGTCTATTGAGATCCTTTTGCTATTTTTTTAATTATATATATTTTTTCTCTTTGTATCTGTTGGTTATTAACCTCTTTTCAGATATAAGATTTGTAAGTATTTTCTTACATTCTGTGGATTGTGTTTTCATTCTCTCTCTCTTTTTTTTTTGGCAATGCAGAAACTTTAGTTTGATGTAATACCATTTATTTATTTTTGCTTTTTTTGCTTGTGTTTTTGGTCTGGTATCCAGAAAACTATTGGCAAGACCAATGTCAAGGAGAATTTTTCCTATGTTTTCCTTTAGGAAATGTAGTTTCATGCATCACCTTTAAGTCTTTAATCTATTTCAAGTTAAGACTTATGAGTGATATAAGGTTCCAGTTTCATACTGTTTATGTGACTATTCATTTTTAAATATCATTTATTGAACAGACTATCTTTACCCATTACATATGTTGGCCCCTGTCAAATATTAGGTGACTGTATGAAAGGATTTATTTCTGGACTCTCAATTCTGTTCTACTTGTTTATTGGTCTGTTTTTTTTTGCCAGTATACTTTATTGTTTTGAGCATGAGGGCTTTGTAGTATAGTTTCAAATCAAGAAGTGTAATTTCTCTTCTTCATTCTTTCTCAGAACTGCTTTGATTATTTGTTGTCTTTTATGGTCTCATATAAATTTTAGGATTCTTTACTTACTTCTGTAAAAAAATAATATTGGATTTTTTTAAGATTTTTAATTAATTTATTTGACAGAGAGAGATGACAAGCAGGCAGAGAGGCAGGCAGAGAGAGAAGGGGAAGCAGGCTTCCTGCTGAGCAGAGAGCCTGATGCGGGGCTCGATCCCAGGACCCTGGGATCATGACCTGAGCCGAAGGCAGCGGCTTAACCCACTGAGCCACCCAGGCGCCCCTAACATTGGATTTTTGATAGGAATTGGTTTTCGGTAGTATGGACATTTTAACAATGTTAATTCTTACCATTCATAAATATGAGCTATCTTTCCATTTGTGTCTCCTTCAATTTCTTTATCAATGTCGTAGTTTATGGAGTACAGATCTTTCATCTTCTTAGTTAAATCTATTCCTAAGTATTTTATTATTTTTGATGCTATTGTGAATTAGATTGTTTTCTTCATTTTTTTCAGATAGGTCATCATTACAGTGTTAAAATGCTCCTGTCTTGTGCTTACTTTGGGAGCACATATACTAAAATTGGAATGATGCAGAGAAGATTAGCATGATCACTGAACAAGGATGACATGAAAAATTGGGAAGCATTCCATATTAAAAAAAAATGAAACAAAACAAAATTCTTGTCTTTTATATATTGATCTTGTATTTGGCAGCTTTACTAAATTTTTTTATTCAAATTTTTTGTGAAGTTTTTAGGATTTTTTAACATGTAAGTTCATGTTATCCAAAAAAAGAAAATTTTACTTCTTCCTTTTTATTTTTTTGGAGTCTCTTATTTCTTTGTGTTCCTTGTTTCTCTGGCTAGGACCTCCAGTACTATGTCAAATGAGAGTAGTGAAAGTGGACACACTTGTCTTTTTTCTGATCTTTAAGGGGAAAACTTTCAAACTTTTTTGATTGAATATGAGATTAGCTCTGGGCTTGCAATATGTGTTTTTTCTTTAATGGATTTTTTAAATTATTTTTTAAAATTTTTTATAAACATATAATGTGTTTTTATCCCTAGGGGTACAGGTCTGTGAATCACCTGGTTTCCACATTTCACAGCACTCACCATCACTCACCATAGCACTTGCCCTACCCAATGTCCATGCCCCCACCATCCTCTCCCAACACACCTCCCCCCAGCAACCCTCAGTCTGTTTTGTGAGATTCAGTCTTTTATGGTTTGTCTCCCTCCCAATCCCATCTTCTTTTATTTTTCTTTTCGTACGACCGAAACCGCCTATGTTGCATCTCTACTTCATCATATCAGGGACATCATAGGATAGTTGTCTTTCTCAGATTGATTTATTTTGCCAAGCATAATACCCTCTAGTTCCATCCACGTCATCACAAATAGCAGGATTTCATTTCTTTTGATGGCTGCATAGTATTCCATTGTACATATATACCACATCTTATTTATTGATTCATCTGTTGAAGGACATTTAGGTTCTTTCCATAGTTTAACTTTTGTGGACATTGCTGCTATAAACATTTGGGTGCATGTGCCCCTTCAGAATGCCACGTTTTTGTATCTGTAGGGTATATACCAGTACTACAACCACTAGGTCATAGGGTAGTTCTATTTTCAGCTTTTTGAGGCACCTCCACACTGTTTTCCAGAGTGGTTGCACCAGCTTGCATTCCCACGTAGAGTGTAGGAGGGTTGCACTTTCTCCACATCCTCGCCAGCATCTGTCATTGACTGACTTGTTCAATTTAGCCATTCTGAAAGGTGTGAGGTTGTATCTCATTCTGGTTTTGATTTGTATTTCCCTGATGCCGAGTAATGTGGAGCATTTTTTCATGTGTCTGTTGGCCATTTGGATGTATTCTTTGCAGAAATGTCTGTTCATGTCCTCTGCCCATTTCTTCATTGGATTATTTGTTCTTAGGGTGTTGAGTTTGATAAGCTCTTTATAGATTTCGGATACTGGCCCTTTATCTGGTATGTCATTTGCAAATATCTTCACCCAGATAACTTCTGACAGTCATCTTTTGGCTTTGTTAACAGATCTGATGAAATCCCAATAGTTCATTCTTGCCCTTGCTTCCCTTTCCCTTTGGCGATGTTCCTAGAAAGAAGTTGCTCCTGCTGAGTTCAAAGAGGTTGCTGGGATCATGACCTGAGCCAGAGGCAGCTGCTTAACCAACTGAGCCACCGTCCCTTTTGATGAAAATTTAATCTGTATAAACAATATATTTGCTGTAATGCGTGGTTCATGGAAAACATCTTATTTAATTGTAAGCAACAACAGTATTAGAGATTAAGTAAATGTGTCTATAATATTTAAAGTTTTAACACATAATTCCAGTGCTTTGCCTTATTTTCTCAAATCCCTTTACCACTTTCACTGACAGAGTCAAATGTACTTTTTCTACTAGTAGCCAGCATTTTATCTTTTGTCAGAAAGATGCCCTTGTGAATTATTTATAATAGAGATATTAGCAATAATAATAATAACAATAATAAGTAGCAATGAAAATGTTAAAAAAAGGTTTTCTTAACTAATTAGGGTTCTTAGACATCAATTAGAGGAACCACCTCTTGCAAGCAAATTAATCTGCAAAACATTCCCAGAATTAACAAGTCAGTCAGATACAGGGTTGTCCGTAGACTGAAAGGTGAAGCAAAAGGACTAGGTTTGGAAAATAGGTAAGGACAGTGAAAAAAATGATCAAATTTTTGGGCAAAATAAATTCTTAGGTGTCCTTTCAATGGAGTCCTGGGCATTATGTAGCAGAAACTCTGGAGATTATCTCAATCCATTGGAGTCACCCCGTTTATTAGCTTGCTATTGACAAAGTTATTTACAAACTGTAGAGCAAGAGGTTGTAATGTAGAAAACTGATGGTAATGCACAAGATTCTTGTTAACAATAATGCAAGTTAGTGATTTTTCATTAGAGAACATAAATTCTATAACCCAAATTATGGGCCCAGAGCACTTCTGCTGCACAACTCTGCTTATATCCCAAATAACCATGTGAACTAGTTTTAATATCTGCTTCTCTTATTAATTTTTGAATAAAAATTCTTGACACAAGTATTTTATAATTGTGTGATAATCATGCATTTAATTTCTTGGAGAACAAAACACACTTTAGCATAACTAGGTTCGTTCACAGAACCAGCCTTGATAACACACTTCTATATGTTAGAAATGATGTAATAAATGTAGAATATTGGGCACTTGTTTGGTATGCTTTGCCATGTTTCGCACTATCTAAAAAGAGATCAGTGAACTTGGACTGGAGTTAGTAGACATGGAAGAAAATAAAATATTACAGAGAAGAATACTGTGTGGTCCACAACCTAAACGGGCTGGGAGTCCCATCATTTGGATCCCTGTAGCTTTACAAAAGTCAATTAAATTTTTGTATCTCCGATTAAAGTTGATTCCCCAGTACTTTTACAAACATCTCTTGTAAAGTATTGTTTCCCAGAAAAAAAGGGATTTTGCACATGTATCTGCCTTTGTCTCTGGTCATGATCTAGGTCAGGATCCTGGGATCGAGCCCCATATCGGGCTTCCTGCTCATTAGGGAATATACATCTCAGTCTCTCTCTGCCGCTATATCCCCCTGCCCCACTCATGCTCTCTCTCTCTCTCAAATAAATAAATACAATCTTTACTGTTTTATTTAAAAATAAGATAAATAAAATAAAATAAAAAGTCTGGTCTTACTGCCCCATTTAGCTCTTTTTTTTTTTAATTGTATTTAAAGCAGCATGAGAGAACATGAGGCTCTCAAACTTAAAAATAAAAGGAAAAAATGGAGTTTTGTTAGGATTTAAGATCTTGTCTGCTAGACAAAAATGTTGGCTTTGTTAACATGTGAAAATTAACAAAAGAGAATAAGATAGAATTCTAATAATTTTTGTAGAAATTAAAAATTTCCTCCAACCCAATTACATACAGACCCATTAAGTAAATTCATTCCAATGTCCCAAACCAACCTTTTCTAATAGTAATGCATCTGTGTAAACAGGTTCGACCCAAGGAATAAATAAATATTATTATTTTTTTCCTGTCTCTTCCACAGTCACATCTGGGTATATTGGTAGCAAGCCAATTATCTATCTTATAAGACATGATATCATAAGGAAGGGTATTCTGTCCATTTGGAACAACTGAAAATCATTGTAATTTTATCTTGGTGCAGTAACTTGAGATGGCACAGTGTGGGTTATGAATATATTTTATTATTTTTACTGGGAAGAAGAGATTATAGAGATATTGGTTATCCAAGAGAGACTGACAGGTGTTGATAGTTGCCAGGTCAATGTCCATCTACTTTTCCCTTTAATATCAGAAAGCACTGAGGGATTGACAACAAGGAAACTTAAAACAACATCAAATATTTTATTGTCTCTTTTCTAGTTACATTGTAACCATATGACAAAGTATCAGTCGTACAAGATATCATTCTCTTTTACCTCTATCTTTCTGCCAGAAATGTGGGCTTAATAGTGAGAACTCCAACAGCAATTTTTGCAACTGTGAATAAAATACATGAAAACCTCTAAGATACTTAACTTGACTTTCTTAAGACTCTGAACCAACACCAGAAAACACTCTCTGTAGTCTTCTTTTTAAATGAAAAAATATGGTTAAACCACTTTTGACAGTCTACTACCTACAGCAAAATGTAAATCTTAATTGAAATATGTCCTCTCAGCTGTGCTTAAGCAACTGAGTCCTGAGCTTTTCAGGTTTTCAGTCTGAAAGAGTACACCTCTGGTGCTCTGAAAGGGAAGAGAAAGGACACCCTGTTCTCCGTATAAATTAAAGAAGAGAAATCTGTGCATTTAAGTGGGCCATATAAAATTTATCAAGCAATTATCTCCTAACTCCTTCCTATCCAAATTCCCTGATATGCTCTCCCTACTCCTTTATTCCACGTTACTGCCTTTTCCAGTATTCTGTATCACATCACAACATGTCTTCTGTTATTTCCTTCTTGCAAGCTAGTTTTGTTTTCTCCATCTAAAAAACTCAACAATCATTGTGTATTTCAATTCCCATTTTCCTCAAATGCATTGATTCTACTTATCTATTACTCTTTTCTCATACTCAGTGTCTTTGTCTTTATGGGGTTTGTACTTTGCTTTTCCCCATCCTTTACTGCCCTTATATAATCAAATCTAATAACTTCTTAGAGAAAGTTAAAAATTCCTGCATAGCCACACGTGAACACAAAGTCACTGATTTTTAGCAAACCTATAAGATAGTCAGACATCCATTCAATTTCTGTTTTAAAGATTTTATTTATTTATTTATTTGACAGAGAGAGATGACAAGCAGGCAGAGAGGCAGGCAGAGAGAGGGGAGGAAGCATGCTCCCTGCTGAGCAGAGAGCCTGATTTGGGGCTCGGTCCCAGGACCCTGGGATCATGACCTGAGCCAAAGACAGTGGCTTAACCCACTGAGCCACCCAGGCGTCCCTCCATTCAATTTCTTAACTGAGTCTCAAATGCATCCTGAGTTCTAACCTAAACCTAAGCTCTACTTCTTACACGTTGTTCTATGACCAAATTCTTTCAGTTCAGTATTTTGTAACATTTAAATATTAATAAATTGATGCTTTGTTTGTGTATTTCTATGAAAATAATTTGAATACTGTAGATTTATTGTTATATTTATAGATTTATAATAAAAGTTTCATCAGTTGAAGTTTTTGGAAATTTCAGATACAATGATTAACCTAAAATGATACTGCCTCAAATCCCTCTGATATCAAGGCCCAACACCTGATTATAGCCAAACCTGTGCTGGATAGTTCCATGGGAAATTGCAGTTACTTAACACTGATTGCATCTCATGTTCTCTCTCTCATTTTAGAATGTCTCCAACACAACCCAAATGTGCAGGAGAGTTAATGTCCTCTGAGGACAGCTCTCAGTGAAGTGGAAATAAGAACCAAAGGTAAAATTGTCAGTTTTCAGGTCTTCATGAGGACAACTTAAAGAAGTTTCTCAGGACCTTTCAGTAAAAGCAAGCCTTCATTTTCTATCCACAACAATTATATCAACAATGTACCTCTTTGACAAAGTTGCTTCTTCACTGTATCACTTTCCCATTCTTTTCTACCTTGGGTAATCTCCCAGATAAACTAACAGTACTCAAATCCTTTGTCCTACTCTTTGCTCTCAGGATAAATGGAGCCAAAAGACTTAGATTAATATCAAGTTCTGAATGGGATCTTAGAGCTATTTCTGTCCAGATTTTCATAAACATAGGGACCTTTGAATTACCAGGCTATAAATAAGTTCTAAATGGAGGGGGCAAAAGCAAAAAGTAGAAATTTTTATGTTTGATTTTTAGTCATGATTAATTGACTTTATTGATTATTAAAAATACTAACATTATAAAAGTGTGGATCTTTGTAAAACAATGTCATAATGTAAGAAATAAGTTGCATAGTCCTTTTGAGAATATTAAACCAAGTGTTCAGGGGTGCCATCTAATTTCTTGTTTAATCCAGAACATTGGTGTGCATTATCTTGAGGAATAGGATTTTGAAGTCCAGACAGACTAACAGAAAACTGATCCAAATGTGTGTGTTTATCTTTCTGCTTTTGTTGTAAAAATCAAAGTGTGATTGCTGGTTTTAAAATGGTAAAACTAATAATGTTCATGGACTCTATTATAAATTTTCTAATTGTATGGGAAGAATCCAATAAACATAGAATTAATTGATTTGCAAATCCTCAAAGAGCTACAGGATCAGGTAGTGGTATGTTCTGATTCAACAGCATTATCATGCAGCATTTAAATGGATATTTTCATGAATGTTTGCTAGCTAGTCAGGCAATACAGAGAAATATTAGGTAGGGTAATTACTCACAGTTGTGTTTAATAAAATGAGAGAAAATTATCAAATGACACTAATAATAATAATCCTATAGCAGGCTAAATAATTCAATGATAATTACAAGTATTAATCCAGCTTTCTTCCCTGATTATGACTCTTCTCTCCTTTATCCTAATGGGAGTAGCAGATTGTCTGCAATGAATTGTGAAAACCCAGCAGTAACTTTGGCAGTGAAGGCCTCCTATCAATTTTGATAGGTTAAAATGATTCTGGTTGGTCTTGAGCAAATGTGTCAATTTTTTTTTTCTGTGTGTGTCATAAAAGAAAGAAGCAATAGTAAATCCTTGCTGTTATTCCATGGAGCCAATAAAATCATACTGCCAACAAGAGCCTGTTGACACCATAAGTGTAGTTAACTGTCTTGAAATACTAGGCCTGGAAATAAAATTCCAATATTTCACAAAACCCCTTTTTTTTTTTAAAGAAAGAAACAAAACAAAACAATGATACTGCTTACATATAGGCCCCTGCTGTTGTGTAACTATTTTTGAACATGTCTACTGTAAGTGTATATATATATATTTTTCTGTGCAATAAATTCATTCAGAGATAAATTTGGATTGCAAATTATTTTGGGGGAGGCATGGTATTTGTGGCTAGTCTTACAAGTAAAAGAAAGAAGAAAAACATTTTTTATTACAGCATATTTACATCTGTCCAAATACTTATTTACTATAATACTGACTAATGTATAATACTGTACACAAAGAAAGAAGTTAAATGAGTTATAATTCAGTTGAAGCATAGCTGGCCATTTTAAAACTTACCACTGAATCTTTCTGGTATGAAATGTGATATCTGGCAATCTGGTCCAGTTCATTACATCAGGTCATTTGTATGTGCTTATTACCATTTTGATAGCATAGCACATTTTATGACCCAGACATTTTACAATGGAACTTTGATGCATGTATTTTCAAAAGTATAGACATACATGAAGCTATGAGGTCAAGAAAGATGAATGTCCGTAGTACCATATAGACTCAACAAATAAAAGTGTCCAAGGCTCTGAGTGAGATTTATGAATATTGTATAAGATTAGGCCAACATGTGGTTTTGATATAAATAATCTGTTCTTACATTAGAATTAAAATCGTTGAGTACAGTGTTGAAAATGGCAGATAGATTTTAGCTATCTTTGCTCACTAGGGAAAATGGAAAAGTGTTTAGTTTGGTCAGATTTTCACTTAACTTCTGAAAAATCTTACGTTTGAGAGAACCCTTCTGAAATAAGAATCCTTAAAGACATAACCCCTTTGGCACAAGTTTTCAAGAAACTTGTTGGATGTTGTAGATAATTATATGGCACGCGTACTGTTCTAGATGTTTCATGCCAATAATATGTAAGCCATACCAAGGCTACATATACATATAGAGATGTTCCTCAGCTTACAAGGGGGCTATGTACAGAGAAACACATAAACAATTAAAAATGCATTTAATACCCCTAAACTATCAAATATCATAGCTTACCTTAAGCTTATTTAAATGTAATCAGAACACTTACATTTACCGGCATTTGGGCAAAATCATCTTAAGCAAAGCCTATTTTATAACAAAGTATCAAATATCACATGCAATTTATTAAATATTACACTAAAAAAAGAAGAATTGTTATATATAGAATGCTTGTAAGAATATCAGGTGTTCACCCTTGTAATCTTCTAGCTGACTGGGAGCTGTGGCTCACTGCCGCTGCCCAGCATCACAAGATGGCACCATACCACATGTCACTGGCCCTTTTTATAAAGACCCAAATTCAAAATTCAAAGTACAGTACACTTTCACTTTCACATCATTGCCAAATATATCATAAGTTGAATCATTGTAAATCAGGAGCCATCTTATTTGAAAGGTAAATCACAGTCACCCATATACACACAAAAAAAGGCCTTCATGTAGGGCCATCTATGGATCTCTAAACAACATAGCATGACATATCAACAGCAAAAAATGGATGTGAAGGGGACAATTGCTTTGCGTCAGTACTCTGAGCAGTAACATACATGGCCTTACTCACCTAGCAGAACTCCAGAGCTAGCTGATGGCAAGGAATTTTACAAATGTTTGCTGAACAGATTAAGCACTATTCTTTTTAAATTAGTGTGCATATCTGTTTTCTAAAGATATGTTAATTTATTTTATTGACTTATTACAAAACCAAATAATTTCCTCTTATTTAAGTGGCAGGTAAATAGAATTCTTTTTAATTTAAATCAAATGGCTTTTTAGGGAAAATATACTAAAAATTCTGAAACTTGTATTGCTTATGAATCTTTTATTGGAATCCTTATCAGGTTGTATTTTTCAAGTTTTTTCCAAAATAATCTTCAATGAATTGAAAATATTTTTTGGATTTTATTCAAGGCTATTAACACACAATTTCACTTTGTTAAATATAGTGCTAAACTTTCAACCAAAACGTTGTGTCTTTTTTTTTCCACTACCACATCGTCCATCTACTGACTGGATTCTCTCCCCAACTAGCACATATATACCATTGTCTATCTTTAGGATAAGTAAGGGTCATCTTTTGTCTTTATTCTATTCCTCGTATGCTTCTGAACTTGTTGAATTTTAATATAGTCACACCATAAGCATCACATATTTGATTCCCCTTTGAATAGTAAACAGTGCACAACCAGAGCATACCTTCAAAGCTATTAATATACTTACTCTGATATATTATTTTTGTATTTTTGTAAATTAAAATAATTAAATTATAGAACAAGACATTCAGGTGGTAGGTGTTGTAAGTTTTACCCAAACTGACTTTTGTCAACCTCGTTTTTGTCATCATATATGTCAAGTAGTTTTCTCGGGTTTATTTTTAGAATATCCTTGTATAATGAATATTTACACTGATACCTAGTATAAAAATCTTGCAATTTATTTTAGAAACATTAAGATATTGAAATTCAATCTATTTCTTTAATTCATTGAAGACATTTTTGGCTTGTTTCCAGTACTTTCTTACTGGTTAAAAAATGAATTTGAAGTAGTCTGAATTTCATTATTATATGGCACTTTCCCTTTGATGAATACAAAGACGATATTCTATATTAGCTATCTGAGAAGAATTTATTCTTTAAATTTTATTTATTTGTAAGAGAGAGAGTGAGAGAGAGCACAAGCAGGGGGAGCAGCAGGGTGAGGGAGAAGCTAACTCTGGGCTAAGCAGGGAATCTGTTGCAGAACTGAGTCCCAGGACCCTAAGATCATGACCTGAGCTAAAGGCTCAGGCGTTTAACTGACTGAGCCACCCAGGTGTCCCAATCTGAGAAGAGTTCTGTATGTTATTCCTATTAATATGCAGTTTAAAGTCTAGGTAATTAACTTAATATTTTAGTGGCTATTACATAGATAGCACTATGTTCCAGGCAGAGGGTAAGAAAGAAATATTAAATCAACCATATTCTATGCATTCTAAATGAAAATAATTACTCAATCATAATAAATCCTTCTATTTATGGAATATCAACTTATAAGCTTTCCTCCATATGAACAATGCCAAATACCAGAATAAAGGGTCATCTAATACAAATAAAGGATAGAATTAAAGGATTCTGGTAAGCCATTTAATTTTGAAAAATGGTGTTCTATTGTTGCTGAGTTGTGGTTTTCAGTTACATAATATCTGATAAGTGTAGAAGTAACATGAGTGTTACGTGAGATGAGAAATGGTATATAATTAAGATATTTTTAAAAGTACAGATAAATACAAATTTGTAAACATAGCATTATGGAGGAATAAAAATAAATGATAGCTACACACTCTAAATTGAATAAATCTTGGAAAGCTAATAGAGAAGTAAAACAAGGACAGTGCAAAAAGTATGGTACATTTTTATGAAGTTCAAACAAATTCTGTGAAACCATAGATGGACTTAAAGATACTATTATGTATCAAATATTGTAAAAATTGATTTATATGCTACTAAAACCAAAAACTTTGTTATACTAGATTTCATATCATGCAATCAATGCCAGAAATCCATCTGGCAATGATTTGTCTTAAATAGAGTTAAGATGGGTGTTATTACAATGCAAGATGGAAACAAAGATAGTATAACAATTGGTGTTACATAACTTTTCCATTTTGATCAAGTTACTAATCTACAAAAGGCTTTTATCAGTGACAGACTTGGGAATTTAACAAAACTTTTAAACTAGCATGTGCGACTCATTCCTAGAAAACAACACAATCAGTAACACTTTATTTAGATTAAATCATGACTGTTTCTCCATTTGAATAAAAAAGGTAGCAACCCCAATAAGTTTATTGAACAGGAAAAGTTGAAATGCTATAATGCTCCTAAGGAATTAAATGATCCAGTCATGAATTACAAAAAAAGGATATAAATTACCAAAGTGTTTGTATAATTGTAATGTACAACTGCCCATTATCATTCAATAGTGTAGGCTTGTACAAGAACTCTATAAAAGAACTCCAGTTCTGAACTGTGGAAAATATGTTCCCTTTCCCCCTATATACAACTATTAAGCCATTCATTTAGCTTTTAAAATATCCACTTAATACAGGCTTTTTACCCATTTGAACAGGCAGCAGGGCTCTATTCTTATTGCTTACATCTGAAGGATAGACTTCTAGCGTAAGAGGTAAAGCCCATAAAGGAGCCCAATAATAACAACAAAATACAGTTTAGTGAGCCCTTACAATCTGCCAGCTACCTTTCTGAGAATACTTCAATTAATAAAACATATAAAATACCTGACCACAAAGAGCTTACATTCTTTTGAAATATAATACTGAAATAAACCAATAATAGAGGGGCACCTCGGTGGCTCAGTCCATTGAGTGACTGCCTTTGGCTTGGGTCATGATCTCAGGGTCCTGGGATGTAACTCCCCAGCAGGCTTTCTAGGCAGTGGGGTGTTTTCTTCTTCCTCTGCGCACCCTCCCAATTCTCTCTCTCTCTGTCTCAAATAAGAAAATAAACCAGTAATAGAATAATGATTGATGGTTGATGGTGATAAGTGTTACAAAGAAATACAAGAAAGGTAAAAGCCATTGCAGAATGCTGGGATGAAAGTTAATTTTATTTTGTGTTGGGTGGTTATATCTCATTTAGGAGATGTTATTTGCACAAAGACCCAGGAAGTGAAGGAGAGTGTTATACAAATATTAAAGGAAAAGATTGCTCTAGGCAGAGCAAGTAAGTATATAGACTTTGTGTGAACAGCTTGTCTGTTACTTTTGAGGAAAAGCAAGGAGGCCAATGAGGAGTTCATAGTGGTGGAGAAAGGAAGAACGTATTGATGTATGACCTTCTAGTACATTGAAACGCCTTCAGTTTTTATTTAATATGAAAGGGGAAGATACCAAAAGACTTTCAACAGCAGAATAAAATCATCTGACTTGATTTTTAGGTTAAATTGCTGTACCAAAATAAATTTGCAGGGAGAAAGGACTGCAGTATGTGTGGAAGTGGGGTTATCAATCAAGTCAATAATTCAGGAACATATGATGGTGTTTTTTGCATGCTGGGTGGTAATAGAAGTGGTGAGGTATGGTTTTCATTTTGTATATATTTTGATGGCGAATATTCTGGTGAACAGGATGGGGTATGTGCAGGACAGACAATATCAACATTTATTTTACCTGCACAAACAGAAGGGTGGAGCCTTCATTCCCTGATATGGAGAGAACTCTGAGTTCAAATGTTCTTTCTCATTAAATGGCATAGTGATGATGAGGATTTAGTCAGACAGTGAAAGAGAGCAGTAAGCATAGTGTTAAGCGGTAATACATTATAATACATTTGAACATCAAAAAACGTTGTGTTGGATCATCTGTTTATGTGAGTAAATAAATAAATAAAGCTTCCTGGGGTTCTGATAGAGGTAAAGAAGACTGCTCTATGATCCAAAGGGGCACGTGCACCAAATGTTTATAGCAGTAATATCCACAATAGCCAAACTACGGAAAGAACCTAGATGTCCATCACAAATGAATGGTATATATGTATATATATACGATGGAATACTATGCAGCCATCAAAAGAAATGAAATCTTGCCATTTGCGTTGACATGGATGGAACTAGAGGGTATTATGCTTAGCAAAATAAGTCAATCAGAGAAAGACACTACCATATGATCTCCCTGATTTGAGGAAATGGAGGTGCAATGTGAGGGGTTTGGGGGACAGGAGAAGAGTAAATGAAACAAGATGGGATCAGGAGGGAGACAAACCATAAGAGACTCTTCATCTCACAAAACAAACTGAGAGTTGCCGGGGGTGGGGGTGGGGAGGGTAGGGAGAGGGTGGTGGGGTTATGAACATTGGGGAGGGTATGTGCTGTGGTGAGTGCTGTGAAGTGTGTAAACCTGGCGATTCACAGACCTGTAGCCCTGGGGCAAATAATACATTATATGTTAATTTAAAAGAAGAAGAAGAAGAAGAAGACTACTATAAATCAAATGCTATGGTGTTCAGCAAAGAGTGTGTAATCAGGCATATTTTATTAATGTAACCAAGTAAAATAATGGTCGAAAATTAGAATAACAGAAAACATAAAAATCAGAGATTTTAAAAAGAGATATGGGACAGTGTAGAGAATATAGTCAATGATATTATAATAGTGTTATATAGTGACAGATGGTGGCTATATTTGTAGTGATCATAGAATAATGTATGGAGATATTGAAAACCTGAAACCAATGTAACACTGAATATCAACTATACTCAAATAAAAAAATAGTAAAAATTAAACATTTTAATTTAAAAAGATAAAAAGAGGGACAAGAATTTGAAAAGTGAATTTCAAAAAGAGTAAAGATGAGGCCAAGACATACTCTGAACCTTGAGGAAAACACCATTTTGAAAATTCTTCCCATTTTGAGAAAACTCAAATGAATCAATACCATAAAAGAACCCATTTTAACTGAGAGATGTAATGAGTGCTCAAGAAATAATTTTAAGACAGGATAATTCTTCCCTATGAAACCGCATACAGAAACCAGGGGAAACACCTGGAAGCAAAATAAACTATACTGAAAATAAGAATTAGGAAAAAGATAAATGATGAAAGATAAGAAAATTAGACCTGCGACAGAGACCTAGTGAAGAGAATTTTTAGCTTGTGGTTTAATGTTTTTGAGGATAATCTAGAGTTCATAACTGCCTTGAGGCAGGCTGGTTGTAGGCAGTTTAGGCAGACCCCTAAGACAGGCCTACTTTGGGCAGGTGGTGTTGGAGGAGGCCATTGGGCTGGACAAAGACAAATCCAACCATTTGACTAAAGTGTCTGTGAAGATGTTGAAGTCAGATGCAACAGAGAAAGAGCTGTCAAACCTAATCTCAGAAATGGAGATGATGAAGATGATTGGACGGCACAAGGACACCATCAACCTGCTGGGTCCTGCACACAGGTCGGTCCTTCGTACACTCCCATGGAATATGCCTCCAAAGACAACATACAGGAGTACCTGCAGGCCCAAAGGCCTCCTGACCTGGAGTACTGTTACAATATCAGCCACAATGCAGCAGAGCAACTCTCCCCAAGGTCCTGGTATCCTGTGCCTACCAGGTAGCCTGAGGCATGGAGTACCTTTCCTCCAAGAAGTCCATACACCAAGACCTGGCCACCAGGGAAGTGCTGGTGACAAAGGACAACATGATGAAGATCTCAGACATCAGCCTTGCCAGAGATATCACCACATCAGTTACTATAAAAAGACAACCAATAGTGGACTGCCTGTGAAGTGGATGGTACCTAAGGCCATGTTTGACCAGATCTACATCCACCAGAGTGACTTCTGGGCTTTTGGGGTGATCCTGTGCAAAATATTCACTCTGGAAGCCTCCCATATCCTGGAGTGCCTGTGGAGGTGGTTTTCAAACTGCTGAAGGAGTCATTTGATGGATAAGCCAATAAGTGCACCAGAGAGTTCTACACAATAATGAGGGGTGGCTGGCATGTGGTACCTTCAAGCTGCTGGTAGAAGACCTGGATCACATTGTGGCCTTGACCTCCAACCAGGAGTACCCGGACCTGTCCTTGGCCCTGGAACAATACTGTCTATGCTTTCCCAACACCCAAAGCTCCACCTGCTCCTCAGAGAAGAATTCCACCTTCTCTCATGTGCCGTTGCCCAGGGAGGCCTATCTGCCCTGACACCCAGCCCAGCTTGCCAATGGTGGACTCAAATGACTAGTATCCCTATTACTCCTGTCCAGATTCCGTCATAAGCTGTAACCCTTACCTCCCACCCTCCCTGAAAGACTCACTGCCTTCTCCTTTGTCCCTTTCCTACTGGCAGGAGCCAGCTGCCTACCTGAGGCCTTCACCCCTTGAAGTGCACCTCTCTTCCCCTTCCTCTTCCTCCTCCTTACAACCTGCTCATGAAAGAAAGGAACAGAGAGGCAGGTACTTGCTCGTGGCTACTTCCTTCCCTCCCATATGTTGAACCAAGACCCCTCCCTGTCATCTGGAACTGCCTGGACATCGAGGGAGTTGCAGATGAGGCATGCCAGTGAAAGCTGTCGGAGCTTTCCTGTTTTGGTTTTGTCTGCTTAGCATAACATGTAAGACTGAGTTCTGGTGGCAGGGACCTAGTCCTTGGGGCTATAGCACTAGCGAGGGGAGGTCCACTGCTCTGGGCCTTGGCTAAGAGCAACCCCTGCTCCAGAGATATGGTGCCAAGGGCTTATTAATTTTGATACTAATTTGCTTTGCTGACCAAATACCTGGTATCAAAAGATGGGAAGGCAAAGACTGGAAGCAGTGTTGTGACCATGGGGTCCAGCCCCAAACTATGAAGAAAACACAAAGTGTATAAATCTGAGTAAGTATATATTTACACACCTTTTTAAATAGGTTGTTTTCAAAGATTTAATCAATGGGTAATATGCTCCTCGTGGCTGGGAAGCATCCATTGCCATATATTAAAAACAAAGAAAAGAGGTGTCTGGGTGGCTTCCTCCATAAGTGTCCCTTCTTTTCAGGTCATGATCCCAGGGTCCTGGGATGGAGCCCCACATCAGGCTCTCTGCTCAGTGGGAAACCTGCTTCTCTTTTTCCCTCTGCCCTGCTTATAGTTCCTCTTCCTGTCTCTCTGTCTGTCAAATAAGTAAAATATTAAAAAAAATACAAGAAAGAAACAAAATGTTTTTAAAAGGTCTTTTTTTTTCTTAATTTTCTAGGGGTGCCTGGATGACTCAGTTGTTTAAGGAGATGTTTGCCTTTGGCTGAGGTCATGATTCCAGTGTACAGGGATCCAGCCCTGCATGGGACTACTTGCACCCCAAGGAGCTTGCTTCTTCCTCTCCCTTTGCACGTGATTCCCCCTGCTTGTGTGCTTCTTCTTCTTCTCTCTCTCTCTCTCTCTCTCTCTTGCTGTCAATAAACAAAATAAAATCTTTTACTAAATAAATAAATAAATAAATTTCTAAATCTACTTTCACTTTAGGTCCCTTAACAAAAATTGCTACTGCTTTATTTAAAAAAAAAAAAAGATAATTTAGAAAGATGCTTCCAGAGTTAAAAAGCTGTTTTGTTTCTTTGTCAAGATTAAATATAGAAGTGCTTTAAAAAGTAAAAGAAAAAATATGCTATATTAACACTAATCACACTATAACTTTGGTGGTTATATCAAGATAATGAAAAGTGATTTTAAAGCAAATTTCATTATCAGACATAAAGATCAAGTCAAAATTACAGAAGAGTAAAAGGATGAATTCATCAGGGAGTATAATAATTCTTGACTTTTAATACTTAATAACAGATTTGGGGATATATAGGGAAAAACTAAGAACAAAAATCATAATTTCTACCTTAGAAGAGAAATGGAAAAAATTTCAACACCCTTATTTTAAGATTATATAGACAAATGGTCATCAAATTAGTAAGATATGTAAGACTTGAACAAAATTATCAACTAACTAGATATGCTTGATAATACAGAACACTCCCAACAACCGCAGACTACCTATATCTTAAGCCATGATTTTCTTTGCAAAGGCCAAGATTGATAATGTTCTAGTCATACCTCCGTGTACCAGGAAAGAAGTAGCATATATCTTGAAAGACACAGCTATCAAAGCTCCATTGAGAAACCGTAAATATGGAGAAGGGATTTGCAAATTATATATCTGATAATGGACATATACTCTGATTATTAAAAAATGAGTAAAAATAAAAAACCTTACTAATAACCAAACAGAGTATCCAATTTTACATGTGAAGAAAATTATTGAAGAGACATGTCACCAAAAGGATATGGATGGCATATAAGCACATGACAAATTTCTCAACATTTAGACATTAAAGAAATACAAATTAAAATCATAATGAGACATGCTTACATATCTATTAGAATGGCTAAAATTATAAAGGCTAATTGTACTTGGTCTGAGCTAGATTGGGAAGCAACAAAAAGACTAAACTGTTGTTGGCATATATCATGATACCACCACTTTGGAAAAGAGTTTGAAAATTTTTTTAAATGCAAAATATATTGCAGTTACACAAATAGCTATTTTACTTCTAGGCATTTAACCAAGGGAAACTAACCCTATGTTCATACAAGGACTTGTATATGAATTTCATAGCAGCTTTATTTTTAAGAATTGAAAACCGTGGAAATGTTCATCTATGTCCATCAATAGAGCAAAGACAAATTATGATCTATTCATTCAAGAGATTACTATTCAACATCAAAATGAACTATTTACAGTTGGAGATTCTCAAAGTAATGATGCTGAGAAAAGAAAAGCCAGGCAATGAATAGTATATACTGTGTGATGCCATGACTACAAAAAATCTAGAAAATACAAATTTATATATAGTCAGTCATCAAATATATTGGTGTGATGTTAGTGCCTTCTTCTGTGCTCCCATAGCTTCCTACACTTGGATCTCCGAGCATTTGTTACACCATGTGAAAATATGAACTCTTTTTCTTTATTCTGTCTTACTAGAATAAGAATCCTTGAAATTTTATGGACATTTGAACTCTCCGTTATTAGCAGAAATTCTATCACACAGTAAGTTTCCAAATATAAAAGCCAGAGTTTTACAATGACTTCTAAGCTTTTACATGATCTAGCCACTCATTTAACCTCTGTGACCTCTTTCCCTGCTACTCTTCAGTCACTCACAGTGGCCTCCTTGCTATTCCTCAGATATGCGAGGCATGATCCAACTTTATGGCGTTCAATATAGCCAATTACTTTGTCTGGAGTGACCTTATTGCTGATAGTTCTGGGCAAATTCATCACCTTTCCATACCTTTGTTCAATTGTCAGCTTCATTGTAACTACCCTGATCTTCCTATTAAAAATTTTAACTCCCCATCCCCTGCCTAGCAACCTTGATTTTTCTCACCCTGATCGAATTTTTCTTTTTCCCCATTGTACTCATCATTTTTGAATGCACTATGCAATTTTTATTAAGGTTTATAGCTTTTAATTGTTTCACCCATGAAAATAAAAGTTCTACAAAGCCAAGAATTTCATTTACCAGTGTAGTCTGAAGTAATATCTGCCATATAATAATTTTCAATAGACAACTGGTAAATTTCAAAATAAATTAATGTTGAAAGTATACTGAATTTCATAAGTCATTGCAATATTTTTTCCAAAAAATAAACTATGTAAAACATACTTTAAATTTACTTTCAAAATATTTTATAGCATATAATGGACAATATACATAAGCCTTAAAGAATCAATCATATGAATAACCATTTCATACCTACTTAAAAAACTACATAATACCACAGTCCTAGATCCTCTCTGAACGCTCTAAAATAATCCTTCAAAGGAAATACATTTTTTAAAAATAACAGATTTTTTGGCAAATAATTTAATAAAATAAAAGTTTCATTCATCTATGTAGATCATAATAAATGTTTTTAATAAGCATGAAATTATAACTCTGAAGTGTGCTAAAATGAAACCACCTGCGAAGGGTGAGAGAACAAAAATAAACATCATTTTTCCAAATAAGAGGAATTTTTTACCTTTGAATCAAAGCATGTGGATATGTTCAAACTGGCAATAAAGGAATATGGAAACACAAACCATAGAAAGTCATATTTTAGATTTCTAAAAGACTTCGAAGTGAAGAGTATACATTTTTTAAATGCTACATAATGCTACATAATGACAAGATGACAGGTTGTGACAAAAAGCATTTTAAAAGCTCTACTCATAATGGAACCGAAGGAGTCATTTCCCTATAATTTTATATATATCATTAATTTACTATATCTGGATACAACATATTACCAAACAGATGTTCATCAAGACTAAATCATTTTTAATGGAACATAATAATTTGAACCTACATGTATTAATCATTTTTTTCGATCTAACATTTGTAGTCTCGCTAAACATTTTATCAGTTGTCGACAAAATTCAAAAAAATTAGGATAAAAAGTCGTGTTTCAGAAAGTAGATTTTTTTTTCAAATTTGCATTTAAATGAAAATATTTGCTGATATTTTTAAAACTTTAAATGTAATTCTATATATATCTGACCTATCAGATGATATAAAATTTTTGGAGAAAATATGACATATTTTTTTATCTTGGTTGAAGTTATTAAAAAAGAGCAACTGTTTGTATTATTTGTATTGTGATATCTTAGTTAATAAACATGAATAACTGGTATAAAATGTGTTTTTTAAAAAATTTTATTTATTTACTTGACAGAGATCACAGGAAGGCAGAGAGGCAGCCAGAGAGAGAGGAATGGAAGCAGGCTCCCTGCTGAGAAGAGAGCCCACTGTGGGACTCAATCCCAGGAAGCTGGAATCATGACCTGAGCCGAAGGCAGAGATTTTAACCCACTGAGCCACCCAGGTGCCCTAAAATATGTATGTTTTTTTTTTATATATAGAATTATAGTTCTTGCCAAAATATGTAACTAGCTGGAACTGAGTGCCTCCTTCAAAGTCAGCTCTGGAGAAATTATGCAAGTGTAATATGGAACTATTTCAGATATTAACCAAAAACAAAGAAATGATGATAAATTCCTTAAAAGACTCAAAGTTGCTCTTGACTGGTATGTTTCAAGCTCTATTCCTGGTTTGAAGACAGGCTTTAACAGGCCTGTCACTGTAGAAATCAGCTGGATGTTTAGAGGCTATCAGAACTGTACAAAAACCTTGAAAGGGTAAAGACTTGAAAATTCTTTAGAGAGATTAGCTCCCTAAGGCATTATTCCTCCACACATTTTCCTCCAATCAATTAAGACTGATGGATGAGGGGCACCTGAGTGGCTCTCTCATCACGTGGGTGGTGGGATAAGCCTCTGCCTTCATCTCAAGTCATGGTCTCTGGGTCCTGGGATCCAGCCACACATCGGGCTCTGCTCAAAAGGAAGCCTGCTTCCCTCCCTGCTTGCCTGCCTCTCTGCTTACTTGTGATCTCTGTCTCTCTCTCTTTCTCTCTCTCTGTGTCCAATAAATGAATAAAATCTTAAAAAAAAGGCTGATGGATGATAAATTATGAAAACTGCTCCCTCCAAATGATGCTTCTTCATAAGGATTTAAGAATTTAAAATTGTAAGAATTTAAAATTGAAACTTGATCGTAGGATTTATCTTATAGAATAACATCAAGTGAAGGCAGTTATTATTAGTTCTGAAGTATTTGTGATTCTGAATTCTTGGCCTCATTAGTAAATTTATTTTGAAATTCTCCCATGGAGTGGTGATTGGCCTTCAGTCTTTCATTGATGTACATCATTGGGTCAAATGAGATATGTGTTCCCAGAACTATATATAATCTTCTTTGTATTTCACTGGAGATGACATTTCTGAGTTTTGTTCAATTGAATTTGGAAAGATGTTTTAATAGTCACTTCTAGAGTTGGCCCTGGAGAATATCTTCCTTGTTTTCTCTTCCCGATTCTCTGAAAAACCCTGACTAATTCACATTATCACAGTGATATCACAATTCAAGTTTTTCCAAACACTATAGCTTCAAAATAGAAGGAAGCTACTCAGAATGTAATACTATTGTGAATGATTGAGAAAGAAAACATTATTATAATTAAGCTACCAGGTTTCAATGTATTTTATTGTTGCTTAGAAAATCCTAGCATACCCAGACTTTACAGAGATTTGATGATCCTAAGAGGAGCTGAAATCATGGACCAAAATAACTATGCACATAAAAAGTACAATTACTTACCTAAAAAAGATGATGTGGTTAACTTTATATGGCAATCCAAGTGTTATTGGAACAGGAATTTAAAAAGTAACTTAGGGGCGCCTAGGTGGCGCAGTGGATTAAGCCACTGCCTTCAGCTCAGGTCATGATCTCAGGGTCCTGGATTCAAGTCCTGCATCAGGCTCTCTGCTCAGCAGGGAGTCTGCTTCCCCTACCCTCTCTCTCTCTGCCTGCCCTCCGTCTACTTGTGATCTCTCTCTGTCAAATAAATAAAGAAAGAAAATCTTAAAAAAAAAAAGAATGACTGTATTTTTTAAAAAAATAGCTTAAAAGGGGCGCCTGGGTGTCTCAGTGGGTTAAGCCACTGATTTCGGTTCAGGTCATGATCTCAGGGTCCTGGGATCAAGCCCCACATCGGGCTTTCTGCTCCGCAGGTAGCCTGCTTCCCTTCCTCTCTCTCTGCCTGCCTCTCTGCCTACTTGTGATCTCTCAATGTCAAATAAATAAATTAAATATTTTTAAAAATAGCTTAAAAGTATATGATTAAATAATGATATATATATACAAAGAAAAGATACTATACTGTGAATATAAATCAAGTGAAATTTGTTAAAATAAAGAATACAATAAATGGAGACTAAGATGAATATAGCTGTAAAAAAATAAATGAGTTGGTTAAAACAAACAAACAAACAAATTAATGGCTTCTGCCCAAATGCAGCAGAAGAGAAAAAAAATAAAGAAAATATTTAAATAAGTACTGAGATAAATTTTGGAGAATTAAAGAAAGATAAAAGATACCAGACTTAAAATGATGCCAAACATGAGAAATCAGAAACAAAACAAAAAAAACCACACACACACAAAACCACTCATATACATTATGGTGAGTTTTAAGAATATCAAAAACAGAGAAGAGCATAAATGATGCCCAAGAGAAGAACAGATCACCTAAAATGTACAAGAATAATACTGACAGCAGAATTCTCAATAGTAATAGCATATAAAGGAGACAGTTGGGTGTTTGTATAGATGAAAAAGATATTTGAAACTAGATATTATACATCAAGCCAAATTATTGATTAAATTTGAGAGCACAGTAAAAATACAATGAAGCATGTTAGGTCTTAGAACATTTATCACACAGAGACACACATTTTAGAAAACTTCCTTGGAGGACAGCTCAATTTAGATAGAGAAAACAGAATTATGTACTCAAAGGCACATTTTGAAGGAAGGATTGAATATAGTCTGCACTGCAAATATTCTTTAATCGTATGTTCTGAATTTCCTAAATTTAAGAAGTATTTGTTCAAATATTTATCTTTAAATAAACCCTAGGAGACTTTTTCTTGGATTCTGGAAAATCAGTCCATTTGGATACAAATCTTTTTGCCACTGATGGAAATTTTGATAGCCCTTAACTGTGGAATGCCTAATGTATTGTTACAGCCATTGTGATTTGCCAATACATGGGTGATGTGTGTGTTGTGTGTGTTTATTTTTATCTTTGATGGTTTTACTCTTCTATGAGATTTTTAAGTAGAAATAATTTTAATAAAATATGATTTTTTGGAATTTATCTGAGGTTTTATATAATAAAATGAAATTTGTGTGAACTAAAGAAGTGCGTCTCCATTTTTTTGTTTTAAGAGTAGACTGGTCTTTAAAAATTGTCCAAAGAAGTACATTATATTCATTATTAAATTTGATAATATACAATAAAGTATTTATGGGCATATGGAACCATATCAAATTCTACCTTTAATTCATATTAATAATTACCATAAGAGGAAAAAGGGATATTTTTCAAAATGAAAATTAGCGTATTTTTCAGAATATGATATAGTGTTATTCACTGAACAGAGGGAACAAATGTCAAAGTTTAACACAGTCTACAGAATGTTTTAACATAAATTGAAATTTAAATCTGACCAAATTTCACAGTTTTAAGTAAAATGGTAGCACTTTATATCCTTGAAAAGTGGTAAGTGACCCAAAACATTGCTTAGAAAAACAAATTTAACACTACACTAGTCTGAGATGTTTAAGTGATGGGACATCTTGCCATTGTGTATCATCAAATGGTATATTGTTTTCTTTTGGTCTTGTCATTATATTTTATTTTAGCCATTCTGGTAAGTGTGTAGTGATATCTCGGTGTCATTTTAATTGCATTTCCTTGATGTCTAATTATGTCAAAATATATTATTTTGATGTTTAATGTTCTGAGCTTTCTCAGTTCAAGACCATGAAGCCACTTGGGAAAAATACAGTTGCAGATACACTCATAGACCAACTCTTATTTAGAAATAAGAAGAAACACTACTACCCATTCCAACAAAAATAGACTTGTTATGCAGTAGGGATTTTATAAATTACCTGACACAACTTATATAGTAAGATGAAATGGGACAGGCGGCTTCTTGCAGCTATATACAACATCATTTTAATTTCAATTTTCAGTATAATTTTTCCAAGGTATACACAGAATATATATTTAATGTAAATTGTGAACATTTTCAACTCTGTATATGGAAATTAATCAATTTTAAGTTTATAACAATCAAAATTAACGGAAGTTTATTTTAAATTAGTTAGCTTTCTCTGCATTGCAAGACAGAATAATCACGAATTGGTAAGAAACAAATAATCTCTGTAAAATTACCGGGGGTGCATTATAAAGTGTTCGGTAACCGATCAAACTCACATTTTGGATTGAATGGCAAGTGATTTTTAAAATCTGGAACTCATTGTCAATTTTTTTTCTTCATTGTGTCTTAATAAATTACTGTGTTCATTTGCATGGAAGTGAAGAAAAATGCATGACATTTCATCTCAACACTAACACTTTTAACTGGCAAGTCTGAATGTATTTTACAGCAGTGTCACAAAGTAAAGATCAATGATGTTTCATGAAATATTTGTTATAATTCTCAAGGAGATAGGGAGTTTGTGCAAAAATGCAAATCACTTTGCGAGTAAACACATTGTTTATTTCAGCTAATTTTAAGAAAATATGCTAAGACTCTCTCAAAAAAGGAAGCAATGATTTAGGTTTTCCTTAAAACTCCTTATCTAATCCTGAACCAACAGCACATAGTTCAAAGAGTAACTAATTTGAGTAGCTCCAATTTACACGTTTCCTAACAATGCTTAATTTAGTGGAATTTCTGTCCAATTATGTTAATTTGATGTAGTGAAAGACAAACATTCAAAAAGATCATCCTTAATTTATATAGATTGCCAAACTCTGCATTTTCTGAATGACGCCCAGGAACGTATTTTCAAAAACAAACAAACAATGGCAGAACCACTAATAGGTCATCTCTAGGCAGAAAGTGACTCAGAGCCTACATTAATCTCTCCCTGAAAGTATATTGTAGGCACTGAAACTACTACCCTGAGTCTGTGCTATCAAATTCCTTAAGTTAGAAAGTTTTAAATCCCGTCTGTGTGGGAGTATTTCATTTACAGATAGAGATTTGGTTGCTTATACATTTTCATACTTGATTTTTAGGGTGTAATAAATGTTTTAAAATTCATGGTGGGGCGCCTGGGTGGCTCAGTGGGTTAAGCCACTGCCTTCGGCTCGGGTCATGATCTCAGAGTCCTGGGATGAGTCCCACATCGGGCTCTATGCTCAGCGGGGAGCCTGCTTCCTCCTCTCTCTGCCTGCCTCTCCATCTACTTGTGATTTCTCTCTGTCAAATAAATAAATAAAATCTTTAAATAAATAAATAAATAAATAAAAAATTCATGGTGGTTTTGAATACTGTTGGATAATTGTGCTAAAATGGTATATCCATTCCTCCTAGGAAACAGAAATTATAGAAAGGTAGTGCTTTTCAGATCTGACATCTTTGAGTCATTGCAGTTTCAGTATAAATGCATTAGGAAAAGTGACATTCATGTTTATGATATTTTCTATAAATAAATTAGAATGTACTGGAGGCCTGATATAAAGTGGGATGCCTAAACTTCAGTAAGATCTTGTTTTCAATTCAAAATAAATTTTTTTTATAATTTCCCTCAATTTCAGATAAGCACCACCCTAAGGTCCACTCCATTTTTTTAAAGATTTAATGATTTTATTTGACTTATAGAGATCACAAGTAGGCAGAGAGGCAGGCAGAGAGAGAGGGAAGAGGAAGCAGGCTCCCTGCTAGGCAGAGAGCCCGATGCGGGGCTCGATCCCAGGACCCTGGGATCATGACCTGAGCCAAAGGCAGAGGCTTTAACCCACTGAGCCACCCAGGCGCCCCAAAATAAATTTTAAATTGAATTATGCACCTCTACATTCAGAGACAATAAACATCAACCAACACAATTAATAAGTTCTATTTCTTGAAATTTCGGAAACATTGATAGTCTCATCTCCTGGAAGAACAACAGCTAAAATTTTTGGTCATGGATTCTTGCTAAATATCACTTTCCCAAAGAAAATTAATGTTACGAATTTTCATTGATTGTTATTGATCATGAAGAATATAACAACCACGATAAAAAGAATAGGAAAACCATGATATCTCATCTGTAAGGGCATGTGGAATGTAGGAAATGCTAATAAAAATAACTACCATTATTTCCTAAGTTAACATAATATAACAGAACACAAATATTTCATCATAATATTTTCTAGGCTCATTCTGATAACTCTTTTCTACATTCAAATTTAAAGGTTGAGGCATGTGATATATATTACACAAAAAACATCCCAAGGAATTTGTTAAAATAACAAACTCTTAATAAAGGACAAATCCAAAGGAATTTTTTTCTAATTTAATTAACAAATTATGAATCGACTTACCTATTTCATCACAGTGTATCAGGCACCAATAATATTTTTTAATCGTCATACCTGATGCAATAGTTACCATCTTTCAGACATACTGATCAGGAACAAGCAAATAAACAAGAGCACCGTAGCTTAAGATCTACCTGCATAAATATAGGACTACTTCAGACAATCTCTTCACCACAACATAGCAATGAACAGAAATCATACATGCTCTGTAATGGACATACAGATGAGATAGAAGGGGATGGGTGTTAATATATGCAGAATCTTCATTAATTACATTGTAAAACATAATATGGAAAAACAGAATACAATTTTAGAAATACCCAGGTCACCATCATTGTTTTATTTTTATATGTGTAGATAAGGAGTTTAATAAACAATCCATGACTCTTCAACTTCTTATATTTTGAAAATTTTAGCAAAAGTAACAAACCTAGCAACTAGAAAATTGTATCTATCTGCAAAATACAGCTTTGCCAGCATGGTAGAGGAAAAGCAAAACAAAATAAGTAAGAAAAGTTTAACATTTCACAAGAGTTTTACTTTTATTTTTTTATTTATTATTTTTTATTTTTCATTTATTATTTATTTCTATTTTCTACTTTATTTCAATGAAAATGTCATGAGCATAACATAAGAGCAGAATTAAACCAACATGAGAAATTATTTTTTCATAAGTTATAATAAACTAGCTTGGTAATTAATTCAAAAATTATATTACAAACTTCAGTGTTCTTGCAGTAAGTATCACTGCATAAACAAATGTGTCAGGAGTCATAAACTAATGATGATTCTAAATGTTATTTAGAGAGACATTCTGTTCTTAATATATTTCAAATATTCTACACAAGGCAAAGTGGTTCCAAGTAATCTGTAGCAAAATAAGATTTTAGAGAAGTATATATTTCCAACAGTATTTATAAAATATTACCTTTATGTAAGGCATCATCCTGGACTTTGTGGAAAACACACAAAGGAGTAAGAAGTGGCCCTTCAAGAAACATATACAATATCAAGGTTTAACATGAAGCAGCATGTCTTCTCTAAGTAAAAAAACATTGTACCAACTCACTTTACTGAAACTTTATATTTATTGCTCTCGTTTTAGGTTATAGTGTCCTTCTGCATGCAGGCTGCTATAACGGACATGATATAGACTGAATAGGTTATAAAGAACAGGAATTTATTTCTCACAGTTCTAGAACTGAGAAGTTCAAGATTAAGGAATGGGCAGATCCAGGGAGAGCTCACTTCCTCATAGATGGCTATCTTCTCACTGTAAACGTACATGATGAATGAATCAAGAGAACTCTCTGGGGTCTCCTTTAAAATGACTGTATATCACTTATGACCTAATCACCTCCCAAAGGCCCGTATCTTTTAATACTATCACTTCCAGAGTTAGATTTCATAATATGATTTTGGGAGACATAAACATTCACACCATAGTATATATAAACAAAAAAAGACACAAAAACAACAAACAACAAAAATTATTTTAACTACCTATTATTTTCAAGTACATAAAATTTTAATTTGTTTCTATATAATATTAAATAACTCATTTGAGTGATTCACTTATATCCAATGCATCTGAGTGCAATTAAATTTGCTTACCCAACATATCCAGCAGCACATTTCTTCAGACTATCCCATTCCCCTCCTTACAGGATTTACCACAAATAGAAGACAGGGGATAGAGGATAGAAAGATGTATACAAAAACACACTTGTACATACACATATGCATATTTTTTACTGTTAATGATACTCATGCAAATAAAATTGAAGCTCAAGGAAACCTGTCTTGTCTGTTACTTAATATCCAGTTTTTAGTCAACATCCAAAAACAAATAATCCAATAAAAACATGGATAGAAGACATCAACAAGTGTTTCCCCAAAGAACACATTCAAATGTTCAGTAGATACATGAAAAGATGTCCAACATCATGTATCATCAGGAAATTGCAAAGCAATACTATAAAGACATACCACCTCACACCTGTCAGAATGGGTAAAATCAACACTACAAGAAACAAAAGGTGTTGGAGAGGATGTGAAAAAGTAACACTTGTGGGGGCTGCCTGGGTGGCTCAGTGGGTTAAGCCTCTGCTTTCAGCTCAGGTCATGATCTCAGGGTCCTGGTATCAAGTCCCACATTGGGCTCTCTGCCAGGCATGGAGCCTGCTCCCTCCTCTCTCTCTCTACTTGTGATCTCTCTCTGTCAAATGAATAAAATCTTAAAAAAAGAAGAAAAAGTAACTATTGTGAACTGTTGGTGGTGATGCAAACTGATACAGCCATATTTGAAAACAGTAGGGAATTTCCATAAAATTTAAAAATAGAAGTCCTTTGTGATCCAACAATCCTGTTGGTGTGTATTTACCCAATGAATATAGGAAAACTTATTCAAAGGGATGCTAGCACCCCTATGTTTATAGCAGCATTATTTGTAAAGCTAAGATACGGAAAGAGCCCAAGTATCCATCAATTGATGAATAAATAAAGATTAAGTGGTAAGTATATACAATGGAATATTATTCTGCCATAAAAAAGACTGAAATCTTGCCATTTGCAATAACATGAATGGAACTAGACAGTATAATGCTAAAAGTGAAATAAGTCAGTCAGAGAAAAACAAATACCTTTACTCATGTATGGAATAAAAGAAACAAAACAAACAAGCAAAGTGGAAAATAATAAGACATAGAAAGAGAAACAAAGCAAGAAATAGACATTTCATTATGGAGAGCAAGCTGATGGTTACTTGAGGGGATCTGAAAGGAGTGATGGATTAAATAAGTGATGGGGGTTAATTAGAGCACTTGTCATGATGAGCACCGAGTGCTATATGTTATATTGTACACATGAAACTAATACAACCATATATGTTAACTAACTGGATTTCAAATGAAAACTTTTTTGAAATCCCAGTTTTTAGCTCACATTCTGGCTTACAAAAGGGATTTAGTCAGGAATTTGGAGATTAGTTAATGAACAAATAAGGGGTGAACAGGCAGTTGTTAGATAAAATTACTATCCTTTCTGGCATGATCTTATACCTTTTATCTAGAATTATTTTTAGCACTTTAGACTCTTCCTATTTTATTTTGAGTCATTAAACAAAAATTTCCTCAAAGGACCTTAGACTCCATCCAATTTGAGCAACAGTGTGAGAGAGGAAATTGTGTCCAGGAGGAAAAAAAAAGATGAAACTACTTTTGTTTACTAGTGAATGCATAGTTCTTCCACAGAAGAAGCTCTAAATGGTCATGGCTCCAGCTTTATATGTGTTCAGTCATATGTTCAGAAGTAGGTAACACTATCAAAAAATATAAAGCATCTGAGATTATTTTCCCTTATTTGAAAGCTGGTGTATGAGTCTGCCGTGGTTTCTTGGGTGTTGATAGAAGACGCAGACTCATGGTTCAGAAATAATATAGTTTATTATTCACAGCAATAGAGGTATCCAGAATATCAACAGTATTTGTGTGTGTGTGTGTGTGTGTGTGTGTGTGTGTGTGTGTGTGTAGGGGTGGGAGTTATATATCAGTTCTGAGCCTCAGTTCCCACAAGAAGAATCAAAACACAGGCAGAGAATATTTGCAAACACAACAGGTTAAGTTAAAAAAAAAAGATACTATTTATGTCTTCAAAGTCTATTCAATACAACCATCTTCAAAGGATGGTCTAGAACAAATAATACATGCAGAAATGTAAGCAACCAATTGAAAAGTGTCTCCCAAGAAACACACTTTGAGAGTCTTCATTTGACAAAAATACTATAGGATATTACATGGATCAGGTGCATTGAATACTGGAAGGTTAAAATTACAAGGGACCAAATATTTGTAAGCAGTTCTGGCATCCAGTAGAGTTCAAATAGGTTTTAAAAGGATTGAGGAAAGAAGCCATCAAAACCTGGGCCCAGGGGCGCCTGGGTAGCTCAGTGGGTTAAGCCTCTGCCTTCGGCTCAGGCCATGATCTCAGGGTCCTGGGATCGAGCTCTGCATCAGGCTCTCTGTTCAGCAGGGAGCCTGCATTCCCCTCTCTCTCTGCCTCTCTGCCTACTTGTGGTCTCTGTCTGTCAAATAAAAAAATAAAATCTTAAAACAAAACAAAAGAAAACAAAAAACCTGGGCCCAATTTTCCCAAAGTATGATTCTGATTCTAGTCTCTATGATGTTATCCCTTGAAGACAATGTCTCTAATTGAGTAGAATTAGTTTACTAAACAGCATACCCCCATTTGTTGTAGGAGATGAACAATATGCAAGAGGCAAAATGCCACATGGAAGCCACCTGGTTCACAGTGGAATATAGAATCAGTTCCTTTGGGATGAATTTGTTCCACATTTGAATTCCAACGTAAGGGAAAATAAGAGTGCCTTCTAATAGATTTTAAATAGAAAATGACAACGGAAGCTTATACAAGATTATAAAATGGGAAATTTCATTTAGATAAGCAATAATTTCAAAGTCATCTTCTTAATATTACAGACTCTTCACATAATCATAATTTTATTTTGGTATTATATGGTAATTTCAAATATAGTAAATATAATGGATTTACCTCTATAATTATAGCGAGTCTGGTCGTAGTTTAATGGCAACAAAACTTCAAGTTAGAAGTATGGTCTACCAATTATTAATACATTTGGAAATGGTGTGTCATCTTCACTCCACTTGTCTCACTAAAATCAGTGAAAAAAAAAAAAAAATTAGGTCCATTAGCTGTTTACTATGGTGAGCAAAAATGGGTTGCTTTTGCACTTGGTAAAGAAGCAGTCATATTTTGGAAGAAGAAACTGAGGCTATTAATATTTTCAACTTATTTTCAGAAAAGGAAAGAAAGGATAATCTAAGCTAAAGCCAAAATCTTACACAAGGTGGCAGGAGAACGATCTTTTCCCAGATAAAGGGTTTTTCAACTTAGCCATGTTAGGAGGAAGAAGAGATGAGACATTGTGGACTTGACTAACATTTGTACACTGTTCAAAAAGTTTTCAAAATAATGTGTATTATTTTTCTTCTTTTAGTTGAGACAAACAAACAAACAAACAAACAAAAAACCACTAATGAGCTTACTCTTAAAAGGAGGTAAACAAGAAACTAGCAAAGATTGAGTGTTAGGTATTGTCCCCCTCCTTTTTTTTAAATTATATTATGTTAGTTACCATACAATACATCATTAGTTTTTGAAGTAGTGTTCCATGATTCATTGTTTGTGTAAAACACCCAGTGCCCCATGCAATATGTGCCCTCCTCAATACCCATCACCAGGCTCACCCATCCCCACATCCTTCTCATCTTTAAAACCCTCAGTTTGTTTCTTGGAGTCCATAGTTTTTCATGTTTCATTTCCCCCTGCAATCCCCCCACTTCATTTTTCCTTTCCTTCTCCTAATGTCCTCCATGCTATTCCTTAGGTTCCACAAATAAGTGAAACCATATGATGATTGACTTTCTCTGCTTGACTTATTTCACTTAACATAACATCTCCTCCAGTCCCATCCATGTTGATGCAAAAGTTGGGTATTCATCCTTTCTGATGGCTGAGTGATATTCCATTGTATCCATAGATCACATCTTCTTTATCCGTTTGTCTGTTGAAGGGGATCTTGGCTCTTTCAACAGAATGGCTATTGTGGACATTGCTGCTATGAACACTGGGGTGCATATGGCCCTTCTTTCCAGGAAAATAGAGCTAGCCTATGACCCAGCGATTGCACTACTGAGTATTGACCTCAAAGATACAGATGTAGTGAAAAGAATTAGGTATTGTTAAAGCACAAATGCAGGGGATAGAAGTTATGGTACAGAAGAGGGAAGGGCAACCATATGGCAGAGTAGAATAAAGTAGCTCAGGAAGAAATTAGTCATATCCAGATATTGTAAGGCATGTGGGGTTGGCAGGGAGAGCATGAGAAATCATGAGAGAAGAGAGAGAAAATGGACCAGGCAGGAGAGGTTTATAACATCTAAGGTAAGCATCTGCAAAGCAGAATAGGGAAAGAAATAAAAGTTTTTATAAGAATCAATACATAAGGAATAACGTGGAGGACACTGGGAGATGGAGAGAAGTATGCTGGGGGAAATCGGAGGGAGAGACAAACCATGAGAGACTGTGGACTCTGAGAAACAAACTGAGGGTTTTGAAGAGGAGGGTGGCAGGTGGTTGGGTGAGCCCAGTGGTGGGTATTAAGGAGGGAATTTATTACATGAAGCACTGGGTGTGGTGCATAAACAATGAATTTTGGATCACTGAATAAATTAAAAGAAAAAAAAAGACTGACTAAAGACATGGACCTCCGTGTAACACAGATATGGAACTCACTGGAATACCAGCCACTTCCCACCGACACACACAGACTATGATAATAATAAATAATAATGCAATTAAGAAAATTACCTGCCAAATAAAATTTTTCCTCTTTTTTACTTTTATGATTATTATTTTTATTTTATTTTTAAAGTTTTTATTTAAATTCCAGTTAGTTAAAATAAGGTGAATACTAGTTTCAGGTGTACAATATAGTGATCAACACTGCCATACAATGGCTTAAATAAAAAAATGAAAAAATAATTTTTAAAGATTTTATTTTTAAAAACCTCTACACCCAAGGTGGATTTCAAATATACAACCCCAAGATCAAGAGTTACATATTTTACTGACTGATCCAGCCAGGCACCCCAACAAATAAAAATTTTATGAAATTGTTGAGTTTGGGGCGCCTGGTTGGCTCAGTGGGTTAAGCCGCTGCCTTCGGCTCAGGTCATGATATCAGGGTCCTGGGAACGAGTCCCAATGGGGCTCTCCGCTTGGCAGGGAGCCTGCTTCCTCCTCTCTCTCTCTCTGCCTGCCTCTCCATCTACTTGTGATTTCTCTATGTCAAATAAATAAATAAAATCTTTAAAAAAAATTGTTGAGTTTGTGGGAGCTCATTTGCTCAGTCATTTAAGTGTCTGCCTTTGGCTCAGATCATGATCTCAAGAGTCCTGGGATCGAGCCCCATATTGCTCATGCTCTCTCTCTCTCTGGCTTTTGCTCTTAAATAAATAAATAAAATATTTTTTAAAAAAATTGTTCAGTTTGTTTAACTAGTTTTAAACTAGTAGACAGAGATGAAGATAAAGTATGATGTCATGGCAGGGAAAAATACAACTTACACGTTTTAAAAATAAAATGCGCAATGCAAGTTACATCACTTCTTTTATCACCACACTGGGACTTTCCCTACTGAGTTGCTGTAATGTAAGGACCTATTTTATATTTTTATATTTTAGCAAGAGGCTTTCATTGAGGTTAACCCTTAAACTGTCCTTGCTCCCCTTCCCCCAGGGGATTCACTTAAAAACAAGTCCTGGAAATCAGCTCCAGGTAACAAAACCCATATACAAGGGTGGGTCAGACCAGGTGGAGACATCAATCAGCGGGAGGGGGGGGCGGTGTTTGCATATTATCTCCCTAGATACTAAGGAGTATGCCCCACTCTTCCACCCTTTGGGAACCGTTTTGGCACCAATCCTAATCAAGGTGTAATAGGCTGGGTCAAATGTCTATACTAGGGTAAATTGAACCTCAATTGGTCACCTAGCCTCACTGTGGAGTTTCCTGTGTGTGTTAAAATCTCATTGGTCACCTGTGCGTGGCCAGGCCTGACTGCATGGCCTTTGCCCTTAAAAGCTAGACTGAAACAGCGAAGGGTTGCCTTCTCTCATAAGAGGTGTGGCCCCGAACTTTCGGTTAGATTCTTGATACTTGGCATGAAATAAAGCTTTGCTTGACCTTCGCTTTACATCAGTCTCGCTCCTTTAATCATAGACACATTATTGGGGCATAACAGTATTAATCTTATAGTTATAAGTCCACAATGCATCCATCATCCATTCTACCCCTTCACATTCCCCTTTGGACAGACCCATGATCTAGAACAAGCCTTATTTTATAGTGCCTAGTAGGAGATTTTTGCTGCTGCCTAAATTGCCTACTTTCCTCTCACCATTACCACGGAAATTGGGTCCACTGAAACAAAGGGGTAGTGTAAGAAATTAACAACTTCCATAAATCTCTTTAAATAATAAAGTATAAGATAGTGATACCTTTTTTTCTGCCACATAACCAATTCTTGCAAGAATAAGTTCATATAAGAGAATTTACAACACATGCTAGCATTATCCTACTGGACCCAGATCATTTGTATGTTTCTCTGTCTCTGAGAAATGTAGTTATTTACATGACTGAAACCTACAAAATGTTTGATATGACTACTAATATCACCTACATTATTTTAAAGCCTGTTTAAGGCTTCTGAAATACATAGGTTTTGTAAACACTTATGAAGCATCGTATATATATCAAACACTTTAAAAATCTCTGCTTTAAAAACAAAACAAAAAAACTCTACCTCAATGGAACTTTGAGTCTGAAAAAGATACAGGCAATATACAAGGCAACAGATAGTATAATTACATATTTGATTATATACTCCGAGGATGTCACATTAAATTGATATGAAAATGATGAGAAGGATCTGGATTTCTTGTCAAAATTTTTTGCCTTAAAAAGAAATTGATATTTAGGGAAAGTTGTTACTGAAAGAGGTCCTGTGTCAACCAAAAATGTTAAACCATGATCTGACTAAATTTTCCAGTTGTGATCATTGCTTTGTTTAGCTGTCTTATATTAAGACTGAATTTAGTAATTCAGTCTCAGATTTCAGTAAGTCCTTTTTTTAATGATTTTATTTATTTATTAGAAAGAGAGAGGAAGGGGCAGAGGGAGAGGAAGAACCAGACTCCTTGCTGAGCAGGCAGCTGATGCAGGACTGGATCCTAGTACCCTGGCATCATGGCCTAAGCTGAAGGAAGACACTTAACCAACTGAGCCAC
Organism: Mustela putorius furo; assembly: GCF_011764305.1. NCBI lineage: Eukaryota > Metazoa > Chordata > Mammalia > Carnivora > Mustelidae > Mustela > Mustela putorius. The sequence goes on from NW_025421918.1 coordinate 79,992, forward strand.
CCAGGCACTCTAGACTGTAAACTTCTTAAAGGTAAAAAAAACGTTTATTCTTCTAGTAGTTCCACAGACATTTCTAACATCCATAAGAAAGCATGTACTGATGTAAAATGCCAGCAAATCAAATTATTTAGAAAAGAAAGAAAGAAAGAAAAGATATATCTGGATAAAGAGAAAAACAGAAAATCTAATAATACATTGAATTATTAGAGCAAAGAGTGGAGGAAGAGAAAATAAATATGAAATAGAGATTTCCACTAAAAGAAAAAAATTGAATAAGGCAGGAGATTTAGAAAATTATTATGACAGACTTGAGAATAAAATAAAATAGGATTTTTTAGAAAATAGCAATGAATGAAAAGGTAAATTGTTCCTACCTCTATAATATTAGCTGTTTGTTGTTGTTGTTGTTGCTAATTTACCTATTTAAGCTAATAAACAAAGAAAGGTTTCATTTAGGGATAAGGTTTCTATATATATATATATATTTTTCCATTTAGGGGTAAGGTATATATATATATATATTAATTTTCATTGTTAGAAAATGTGTCACAGAAAGTGTTTAAACTTTAAGATACAGATGCAACATGTAACGAACTACATTGTTTGAACCTCTAATTTGTAAATGCTGTTAGAGGAAACTTGGTGGAAATGTCCTTATGTGGTTGTGTTTCTGGAACTAAGTATATTTATTAATAAGGAATAGTTTAAAATTATGAAATGACCAGGAGTGGACAGTTTTCCTAATCCTATCAGCTCTTTGCAGCTCTTTTATTAGCCCCATTCAGGAATATCAGCTTTATTTATCATTTTAAATTTTATATTAATGTGCTTTTGACTTTTGGCCTTTCTCTTCCTTCTGTTCTTTTTTTCCCCTAAATTACATGTTTCTGTTAACCGCTACTATCAATTCTTTGATATGAATTCTCAGCATCAATTTACTAACTCCAGAGATGAAGCAGCATCAATATTTAGAAGCGAAGAATACAAAGCCTTGGGCATCTGGATGGCTCAGTCAGTTAAGCATCTGCCTTCGACTCAGGTGGTGATCCCAGGGTCGTGGGATGAAACCCCAGGTTGAACTTTCTGCTCAGCTGGGAGCCTCCTTCTGCCTCTCCCTCTGCCTGCAGCTCCCTTTGCTTGCGTTCTCCCTCTCTTTGTCATCTAAATAAAATAAAATAAAATAAAATAATGTAAATAATACATTTATTTATTTATTAAAATGCAATTATTACACAATACATAATGTATTGCATAATTATAATAATGATTAAATAATTTATTAAATATTTATATTAAATATATCGATTTAATTAAATAAATATTTTTTAGAATTTAAAATATTTCAAATTTAGATTGTTAAATATTAAATCATTAATTTAATAAATAAATATATAAACATAATTAAATAAAATTATTTATTAAAATGAATAAAATAATGTTGTCATTATCTGAGCATGTATTTTTAAATAGTCTAAAAAAACCATCTAATAAAGTCTAAATACATTGAGTTCAGATATTTATACAAGTTAACCCAGACACTCAACCCACAGACAGTTTCAAAACATTCGTTTTTATCTACTACTCAAAATACGATTGTAATGTATTTATTTATAACTTTGACATAGCAAGGAAACTTGGAGGAAAAGGAGACATTTGCTTTTAATATTTGAAAATTATTTTGTTGATTAAAAAAAAATAAAAAACCCTAACACATGAGCATTTCTTCTTAAATAACACTGTGAAGTTTCTGAGTCGCATTCTATTAAAAGTGCTGATAAAATGGCCTCAGTTACTCATTTAAATTATCAGCTGAATGGGTAACAAATGAAGTAGAGAGCTTTTTAATTATTTATGAATGTATTGCTTGTGGATGGAGTGCCACATAGAGTTACCTCTCTTTTTGGCTTTGTTTTGTGAGCAGCAGTGGAATCTATGAATGAGATTAAACATAAGGACATTCACAGAAATTCTTAATGAACTTCTGGGGAAGGGCAATAAGTGCAAGGAAAAACTGCAGCAAGACTAATTACAAATTTCAAGTGGTCATCGCTTAATTATAGAAGCTTTTAAGTTCAAGTAATATATCTTTTTTATGAGCCTATCATATTGTATTAATTACCACAAACTGCACTCTTGAACACTTATCTTTTCACATATTTCTTATTCTTAGTACTTAAAATTACCCTTATGATTGATCAGTAAATGGATTTTACTGACAATGCATTTATTTACATAAATAAATAATGCTGTTTATATATATAAAAACAATTGAATCTGTGTATGTGTTTCAATGAAATTTTTTTTTTCAAATTAACATCTTAATTCTACCACATTGGTTACAAATAGATATAGACTTTATAGATTCATCAAATATTTTATTCTCAAATTTATGTCTCCTTTGTGAAGTAAATGAAACTGTATATATTAAATATAATTCTATCACATGTAACAGTTACTAGAGCATCCCAGGACATACATAGGTCAGGTCCTACTCAAGGCATCACGGATAACTAGATTTAACTTTCTATCCTAGGAGTCTTCTGTATATTTCTGTGGCTTTTATACTACAATCATGAGGAAGAATTCTTTTGCTAAAAGCTTCCAAATCACTATGTGAGTAGATTATTTGTAGACTAGTGATATAATCTTATAGTTTAATATGTAAAGCATGATAAAATAAAATGCTATTGCCATATTTAATTTGTTCAGTAAAGCATTCATTTAGTTATCAAGCATTCATTTGCTTTTTTTAAAGATTTTATTTATTTATTTGACAGACAGAGAGCACAGGTAGACAGAGAGGCAGGCAGAGAGAAAGGAAGGGAAGCAGGGTCCCTGCTGAGCAGAGAGCCTGATGTGGGGCTCTATCCCAGGACTCTGGGATCATGACCTGAGCAGAAGGCAGAGGCTTTAACGCACTGAGCCACCCAAGAGCCCCAAGCATTCATTTTCTTTATACAGAAGAGATAGAACAATATTATATAGTAGAAAATACAGTAAATAATCTAGAAACCTTGATCATTTTGTTTTGGCAATTTTAGAACATAAAATTAGCTAAAGCTCAAGTGCAAGTTATATTTGTATCATAGGAGGAAAAGTTAATTAAAAGTTTGTTTATTACCATAGTTTAACACTTCAACAAAATGATAACGAGTCAAAAAATAATGAATATATGAAGTATACAATAAAAACAATAATCTTGAGTGTATGTGACTCACTGTAGGTATTGATAGGCTAGAAATCAAAGGGAAAGTATCTATAGGGTTTGTTCAGTTCCATGCTCATCAGATTAATAGGCTTTCTCATATTGCTTCCTTCACCACATTAATTTGTCTAATGAAGTTTTCAAGAGTTAAAACAGTGATAGGTTCATGGCTGGAGAGAAGGTACAGAATCTAAGATAGTTCAGCAGTGCTTATTATTTAAGAGAAAGACAGCATGGGAGGTGAGGGGTGGAAGGAAAGGGATAAGAAGATAGAATCTTAAGCAACCTCCTTGCCCAGCACAGAGCCTATCGGGGCTTCATCTCATCGCCCTGAGATAACAACCTGAGCTGAAATCAAGAGTCAGATGCTTATCTAATTGAGTCACCCAAGTGCACCATTTTTTTTTTCCTGTATCTTTATTTTCATCATCTCTTTCTGTAACTGAGTTTCCCTTCAAAATCAGGACTTGCATACACAACCTAAATAATTATTTTGGGATTTGATCACGTGGAAGAGGAGAGAATGAGAAGAGCTAAGTGGTCCAGGAGAAACATATATGAGTTCAGACTGAGTGGATTATGATTGTGGACAACTGAGCATCAATCCTAATGCACAGAATACATCTCAGAATTATTTTCCTGAAACAAGAATCTGTTTAACCCACTGGCTTCTGCATCCTATCCACATGGTTAAAATTCATCCCAGAAGTAATTAATGTCCCTGACTTTTCTATTACTGGGCATGAGAGAGGAGCTGAGTGGGCTTGGTCAGTGTCCCACCTAATGAAAGGCAGAGCAGATTCAGGCAAAAAAAAAAAATTATTAGTTCTTTCCAAATTAGATTTAATGGGATTCTGTTTTTCATTCATGAATTCATTTTACATTTTATATTTTATCGATTTTCTAAGCTTTGGCCAATATTCACTGCATTTTTGAATAGCTTTTATCTATTATTGTAAATCATTTTTCTGCTACATTTGTTTAGTCATGGTTATCCATTTCTTCTTCCAAGTTTTTCAGATATGTGATATCAATTTCCAAATAAATTATTTAAAATGTTTATTTTTTATACTAAACTTCCTTGAAAAACATTGATATATGTATTATGGCATATTGTTTCCCCCTTTCATCTTATTTTTTAAAATGTGGATGTGCCTTGGCAAATATATATTGTTTCGTTTTATGTTTATGTAGATTCTTCATAATTTTCCCAAGTTCATTGGCTTATGGTTATATTTTTTTAATAATTTTGCTACTGCCAATGAATAGATTTTTTTCCATTACATTGTCTAAGTTGCTATTGCCATTATAAGTAAAAAGCATCTGGAAATCTATATCCCTGTCCGGTTTCCTCAAATCACTCATTATTTTCAGGATCTAGTTGGATTTTCTTACAGGTTCCAGGTGGACAAGCTTTTGAACTGGTGCTAATTATCATTTCTGTTTCTGGCTTCCTGCATTTACCAGCTTAGGGATCATTTTTAACAATTATGATGAAATGAGGCATCATATTCTTATTCTCAACTTCATTAATAATGATATTAGTGTAACATGTCCTACAAGATAATAATAGATACATGTAAAATAATTTCATTGACCATAAAAGTGGTGGAAAATGTAAATAAAACACAGTGGCAACCAACGAGTCATTTCAAGTTGAGGTATTTTTTCCCCCTTTATCTCCCTGTCTCTTTAATTTCCTGTAGCACATTCCTACAAAGTATTTTAAGGTGTTTTATATGCACATACATAGAGATCATCATGGAGTCTAAATCTAATAATTCCTTGTCAGTTTTAAATATTTTAAGTATGGCTCATTCCTATGTCAGTTGTCTATTAACTTTTTCTCCACACTGCACTTAATTGCAAGGAAATATTTAATTTTAATATAAATTAATTAATCACTTTAATAAATATTTTACCTTAAGGATTAATCTTTGATGCTTATTTCTTAATTTTTTTTAACTTTTAAAATTTTATTTACTGAGAGAGAGAGAGAGAGAGAGACCAAGTGCAAGCAGGGGAAGCTGCAGAGGGAGAGGGAAAAGAAGAAGCAGGTTCCCCACCAAGCAGGGAGTCAAATTCAGTCTCAGAGCCTTGGGATCATGATCTGAGGTGAAGGCAGAGGCTTAGCTGACTGAGCCACTGAGTCTAATTGTTATCTTTGATATTTAAGGAAATACTTTATCATCTCTAATTGATCCCCTATGTCACAAATACAGTTTTCTCTATGGTGCTATTAATTTTATTGTCTTCAAATTAGTCTCTTTTTCGGGAAGCACTATTAATCAGTCTCTTAGGTCTATAATTTAGTTTTTATACATTTCATTTAGCATTTTATTTTATCTTCATCATTTCTGAGTATTCCTGACCAGTACTCATTGGTCAAATCTTTCTTATTAATCTATTCCAAAAAGTTGTTTGGTTCTATAATATTTTGTTATTACTGCTGTCGTTCTTAGGTTTTGCCTTTATATTCTTTTTTGTTTTGTTTTGTTTTTTTTATGCCTTGGTGTTTTTGTTGTATTGTTTTGTTTTTCTTTTGAATTAATACAATTAAACCTTTAGATTTCCTTCATACCTTTAATTATTGTCACTTATTTTCACAAATGATATTACCATAGTAGAGTAATTCTAAATATTTCTGAATTAGCTGTATTATTTCTTTTTAGGTATAAAGTTAGCTTCCAGTTACATGGACTTAATATTTTGGTCATTCTATTCTAGTTCTATTGCCTTATCATTGGAAAATATAGCCTGATACTTAACTCTAGGGAATGATGTGGGAGAGCTAGGTTCTTGTCTCTTGGAGTCAACGAAGGAATCTCGTGGGCAATGGAGAGTGAGTAAGTGACAGAAGTTTATCAAGTGAATATATAGAAAAAGCTCTCACAACTAAGAGGGGTCCCCACACAGTTAACAATGAGTGCCTTCAGGGTTTATTTTTTATAAAAAGGTAACCAGGCAACTTTAATCCTTTTAACATCTCTATCAATAACTGCTGCAATGGCTTACCTCCTTTTTAGGGTCTGATTATTCTTTTTTGGTTACAGGTGTTTATCATAGAGACACCCACCCCACATGACCCACTCCATACACCTAGGGCAGGGTGGTCCTCCATCCCACATGCCTAGATCAGGGTGCTCTTCCCTAGGGTAGGGTGGTCCAATTTATCTCTTTACTCTGGTTTTCCCACACCACATTTTGGGGATTTCTGAGAGCCTGTTCACAAAGTTCCCTATGGATCTCTTCCTCCCTAGCCCCACCTGTCCGTTACTCATTTTGAGAGTTGATATTACCAAAGTACTTAATTCTAAAAATTTCTGAATTAGCTGTATTATTTCTTTTTAGGTATGAAGTTAACTTCCAATTATATGAATTTAATATTTTGGTCATTGTTTTCTAATTTTATTGCCTTATTCTTGGAAAGTATAGCCTGATATTTAAATCTAGGAATTTATTGGCATATACTTGTGGCCTAAATAATGGCCTGTTTGTGTAAATGTTCAACTTATGCTTATATACTTACTGAAGACTATTGTTTTGGGGTCAGGATGGCTACATTTATTAATAGATCAGGACTATTAGATTCTCTAAATTTTAATGTCTCTTAATTTAATCTAATTAAATTATCAGTTAATGAAAGAAGTTAAATTTTTTATGTACTACTGCATCAAAACTTATCAAAGTCTTTTGCTATAATTAGACAAGTATGTCATCCTGTTTTTATACCAAGTCTTACATTAAAAAATATCATACTATCTGAAATATTATATATTATTATTATTTTTTTTTTTAATTGTATTCATTGGGGTACCTGAGTGGCTCAGTCAGTTAAGTGTCTACCTATAGCTCAGGTAATAATATCCGGGTCCTGGGATAGAGCCCCGCAGGGGGTTCCCTGCTCAGTGGGGTGCTTCTCCCTCTCCCTCTGTTATTCCCCCCTGCTGTGTGCATGTTTTTCTTTTCTCACTCCCTCTCAAATAAATAAGTAAAATTTAAAGATGATCTCTCTCAAATAAATAAGTCAAAATTTTTTTCTCAATGGGAGGGAGAAGCAGACTCTCCACTGAGCAGGGAGCCTGATGCAGGGCTCAATACCAGGACCCTGGGATCATCACCTGACCTGAAGGCAGACACTTGAACCGACTAAGTCACCCAGGCACTCCAGTTGTTTATTTATTTATTTATTTTTATTATGCATATGTTTTATCTCTCTTTTCTTCAAGTCTTTTTTTTTCGATATTTTTACTTTTTTCATAAAACTGAATTATTTCGAGATGACTTGGTCATCCTCTTTTCCCCCACCCCTTAGGTCATAGAGTACATTTTAACTGTTAAAATAATATTAATATTTAAGTGCTGCCTACACAAACTAAGGCAAATTATCTGTGGTCTATATTCCTGAAAATATTTTTTTATTATGCCTTCCTATTCCAATGACATTTTATAAGGATCTAAATGTTTACATTTGTGATTATTTTTTTCAAGATAATAAAGCTATTACTTCATTCTTTTTTATATCTGATGTTATTTAAAAATTTTCTGTCAGTCTAATTCTTGTTTCTTTATTAATGAATTTTTTTTTTCTCTCTAACACTTATGATTTTTTTTTGTCTTTGGTATGTATGCCCTAGTTTGGGATTCATAGAGTCAACTATAGTTATGAATATTTTCTTTCTTTTCTTGTATGTAACTTTTAATCCAGTGTCTTGACTATTTTATGCTTGAGAAATAGATGTACATTAATATTCAAATATTTCTTTCCTTTTTCTTCTTTCATTTAAAAAAAGTCATTTATTTTATTTTATTTAAAAAATATTTATTTATTTATTTGGAGTAGAGAGAGAGGGTCATGAAGAGTGGCTGATTATATACTTTCAATTTGGGAGGAGGTTAGGGATAGCACAAGCCTCCAAGTTATTTTATAAACAAGGTTTCCAGGACCTTGAGGGGGCTAGCTATTGTTAAGGAAAGGTCATTTATTACTATTTAGTAAAAACTCAGGGAAGAGACTCTTCTGATGTGTATCAGTGGGTATATGCTTGGGAGATGATTGCCAATGCATATCTTGAGGGCAGGGGTGGGGAGTAGAGATAAAGAAGTTTCCAAAGTAATTTTTACATGTGAAAGTAGATTTTCAGTATCCTGGGGGGCGTGGACTAAGGAATGCTTTTTTGCCCTGAGTGGATGTGTCCACATGGAAGCAGCTGAGTCCCCAGAGGAACTTCAAGGACTTGTCAACAGGCTATGAGTAGTAAGGAAATCTAATTTTTTTCTCTAGCTTTTGTTCCACACACATCACCTACATCTTACACCTCTTTTATATTGATAATTTTAATGCTTTGCTGGTATCCAGATGACTATATCCTTAAGTGACTTCTTATCTCTATTGAATCCATTACGTATTCTATCCATTGTATTCTTAATTCAACTAGATTACATATATTTAATCTATTAGTACCACTAGGTTCTTATTCTTGTTTTTATTTCAAAATCTTTCCTTATTTCCTTACCTTATTTATTGGGTATATTTTAAATCCCTGATATACTCACTTATTATATATAAGCTGTCAACCTTATTCTTATTTTGAGGTAGCTATATCTTTTTGGGGTTTTAGGACATCATACCAACAATGCCAAATAATTTTCAGACAACAGCAGGATCTCCAAGAATTCAACTAAATTCTGACACTATCTACCTGAACATAGCGTAAGATTTCATCAGTTAAGGGATCAGTCCTCCAAGACTATCTCCAACCCCATCTCAAATGCCAGTCTCACTGTAGGCCCCAGGTTATTACCTGTGCTTGTGACTGAGCAACTACAGGTTGGAGGTCCCAGTGCCTACTTCTTACGTTCTTTTAATTTGCTACAGGGACTCACAAAACTCAGAAAAATACTTACTTTATGTTTGCCAGCTTATTAAAAGATATAATAGAAGATTTAAATCAATAGATAAAGAAGTGCACAGGGCAAGGTATGGAGAATGGGCACAGAGCTTCTATTACCTTCTGTAAGACTGCCACTCTTCCTGCCTTTTCATACATTTAACAAACTAAAAGCTTTCTGAACCCAGTCCTTTCAGGTTTTCTGTGGAGGCTTCATGACATAGTCATGACTGACTAAATCATTGTCATTTGCTGATCTAATCTCCAGCTCCTCTTCCCTCCCCAGATAATCCTGAATTGGGAGGAAGGGGAGGCATGTTGGGCAAAAAGTTATGAAGGCTTTCACCAAGTGGTTGGTCCTTCAGGCAAACAGCTCTTGCCTTGAGTGAGGTCTGAAGGTCACTTCATGAACATAACAAAACACACCTCTCTCACCCTTATCACAGGAAATTCCAAGAGTTTTAGGAGCTGTGAGTCAGTAGCCATGGTTGAAAACCAAATATTCAGATGACCAAAATATATTTCTCTTGTAAACCACTATATTACACTACATGCTTAAGTATTTAATTATGTGATCTTTTAAACTAATATTTTTCTAAGAGTCTAAACTGTTCTGTCAGTAATCTGGATTGGGGAGTGATGTATTGTATTGCCAAATTTCTGTCGTTTCAGTCCAGGAAGTCAAAGAGAAACAACAGGAGAGCCCCTTAGGGCAGGAAGTTCAAAGTAACAATGTTGACTACTACTCCCTTCTCTTGATTTTTTTTTTTAAAACAAGCTAAGCATCTCTTCAGAGTTGCAGTTTAAAGCCAAGAACATGCGGAATTGGGAGAAAAAAATAGTTAAATTTGGAGACTTGCAGAGGTAGAATCATAGTAGTGAAAGCCATTACAGTAACGGAACTAACTGAGGTCAGTCTTTGGTGAATCACAGAAACAGGTGGAGTTGTCAAACAAAGGAATCTTTGTTTACAACATACAAGGAGATCACAGGGAATAAGTTCCAAAGCCTTGACTGTTTGAACAGGAGAGAGATTTTTATTTAGTATTTAAGATGAATACTCAGAAGGGAGAGTTTTATTATCCCGTGGATGCATGCACATCCACATATGTATTTGTGCAATATGTATTGCATGTTCACCTGAATCAAGCTTGTATTCCACCGAGGGCAGGGCAGAAACTTCAACATTAGAATAAAGCAGAGGTAACTGTTTGACAAGGGAAAGGGACTCTGCAGGTTTCAAGAGCAGATATAAACTAGATGGGGTCTTGGGCTCATTTTCTGGGACAAGGAATGCAAGGCCTTGATTACTTTTGAAATAGCACTAGGAGTTTTACCACTGATTTATTGTCTCAATAGCTTAGGCTATTTCCTGGTCTGGTGGTGACTGTTAGTTTTCCCATTGCCTTGTTCCCTCAAAATCCTTAACTAGTGAGGTTTTTGCATTTCTTTGTAAGAACCTCCCAGGGAGTTTTGGAAGAAGTGTGCTTGGGCAAGTACACAGGTGGGGTATAGAACATTGAAAATAGCTGGGGACAAAAAATGACTTTTCTTATGTCAGGAAAACTATATCTCATCTTTAATTTTCTGGGAACCTCTAACTCTTTCTGCTGATGTTACCAGCAGGCCTCTGAGATATTACTGATTGTTCTCTTGAACCTAAGGAAAAGGAAATGTAGAAAGCAAAAGACAAAACTTTAAAAGCTATCCTGCAACTCATCAATTCACTGCAGCCACCTCTCTGTCTTTCCCTTTCTCTTTTTCTCTCTTTCTCTTTCTCTCTCACTTTCTCTCTCACATACGCACAACACACGCAAATCAACTTAAAAAAATGTTTAATTTTCCCTATTCCATTTTACTATACTTGAGGCATGATCATTTTCTTAGTAAATACAAGAAAAAAAATCTAGGATTCCATCATTCTGTGTGATTAAAGTATTGAGGAATTTACCTTCAATGGCACTTATAAAAACATATTTTATTTAAGTAATATTATATAATCAGGTGCCTGCATTTTCCTTATTCTCCAACTAGTGTTATTTGGCAATTAATATTTTGTCAATCAATATTCCCCTATATCTGAATGTGTGGGCAGTGAGAGATGAGTTAGAGGCAAGGATGGTGAACACTCCCAACAACAGCAGACTACATATATCTTAAGCCATGATTTTTTCTTTGCAAAGGTCAACATCGATAATGTTCTAGTCATACCTCCGTGTACCAGGAAAGAAGTAGCATATTTCTTGAAAGACACAGCTGTCAAAGCTCCATTGAGAAACCGTAAAGATGGAGAAGGGATTTGCAAATTATATATTTGATAAGGACATCTACTCTGATTATTAAAAAATGAATAAAAATAAAAAACCTTACTAATAACCAAACAGAGTATCCAATTTTACATATGAAGGAAATAATGGAAGAGACATGTCACCAAAAGTATATGGATGGCTTATAAGCACATGACAAATTTCTCAACATTTAGACATTAAAGAAATACAAATTAAAATAATAATGAGACATACTTACATATCTATTAGAATGGCTAAAATTATAAAGGCTAATTGTACTTGGTCTGAGCTAGATTGGGAAGCAACAAAAAATCTAAATTGTTGTTGGCATATATCATGATACACCCCCTTTGGAAAATAGTTTGAAAATTTTTTTAAATGCAAAATATGTTGCCGTTACACAAATAGCCATTTTACTTCTAGGCATTTAACCAAGGGAAACTAACCCTATGTTCATACAAGGACTTGTATATGAATTTCATAGCAGCTTTAAGAATTGAAAACAGTGGAAATGTTCATCAATGTCCATCCATAGAGCAAAGACAAATTATGGTCTATTCATTAAAGAGATTACTATTCAACATCAAAATGAACTATTTACAATTGGAGATTCTCAAAGTAATGATGCTGAGAAAAGAAAAGACAGGCAATGAATAGTATATACTGTGTGATTCCATGACTATAAAATCTAGAAAATACAAATTTATATATAGTCACAGTCATCAAATATATTGGTGTGATTTTAGTGCCTTCTTCTGTGCACCCATAGCTTCCTACAGTTGGATCTCCGAGCATTTGTTACTCTATGTGAAAAGATGAACTCTTTTTCTTTATTCTGTCTTACTAGAATAAGAATCCTTGAAATTTTATGGACATTTGAACTCTCCGTTATTAGCAGAAATTCTATCACACAGTAAGTTTCCAAATATAAAAGCCAGAGTTTTACAATGACTTCTAAGCTTTTACATAATCTAGCCACTCATTTAACCTCTGTGACCTCTTTCCCTGCTACTCTTCATTCACTCACAGTGGCCTCCTTGCTATTCCTCAGATATGCCAGGCATGATCCAACCTTATGGCCTTCAAGATAGCCAATTCCTTTGTCTGGAGTGACCTTATTGCTGATAGTTCTGGGCAAATTCATCACCTTTCCATACCTTTGTTCAATTGTCAGCTTCATTGTAACTACCCTGATCTTCCTATTATAAATTTTAACTCCCCATCCCCTGCCTAGCAACCTTGATTTTTCTCACCCTGATAGAATTTTTCTTTTTCCCCATTGTACTCATCATTTTTGAATGCACTATGCAATTTTTATTAAGGTTTATAGCTTTTAATTGTCTCACCCATGAAAATAAAAGTTCTACAAAGCCAAGTATTTCATTTACCAGTGTAGTCTGAAGTAATATCTGCCATATAATAGGTTCAATAGACCATTGATAAATTTCAGAATAAATTAATGTTGAGAGTATACTGAATTTCATAATTCATTTCAATAATTTTTTCCAAAAAATAAACTATGTAAAAATTACCTTAAATTTACTTTCAAAATATTTTATAGCATATAATGGACAATATACATAAGCCTTAAAGAAACAATCATATAAATAACCATTTCATACCCACTTAAAAACTGCATAATACAACACTCCTAGATCCTCTCTGAATGCTCTAAAATAACCCTTCAAAGGAAATACATTTTTAAAAATAACAGATTTTATGGAAAATAATTAAATAAAACAAAAGTTTCATTCATCTATGTAGATCATAATAAATGTTTTTAATAAGCATGAAATTATAACTCTGAAGTGTGCTAAAATGAAACCACCTGCGAAGGGTGAGAGAACAAAAATAAACATCATTTTTCCAAATAAGTGGAATTTATTACCTTTGAATCCAAGCATGTGGATTTGTTCAAACTGGCAATAAAGGAATATGGAGACACAAACCATAGAAAGTCATATTTTAGATTTCTAAAAGACTTCTAAGTGAAGAGTATACATTCACTTCTCACTTATTGCTCCTACATATTCATGAATTTGAAGAAAAAATAGGCCCTGTTCGTCTTAGCAACTAATGGGATATATTTTGATATTTACATGCTTACACATATTATGTGTTATAGTCTTCTCTTTTACATGCTGTAAAAAGGTTAACCCCTTTTCTGCAGAGATCTGAAAATGTGAAACAGTGCCTGAGTAGCTGAAATCATCTAATTCGAATTTCTTGCAGGTCTAAGACCTATTGTTTTTCACTTGACTGCCTCCTTTTTCATCTGTCAATTGGTTACAAATTCTGGTACTGAAGAGAATACATTGGGGCTGGTGGCTCAGTGGGTTAAAGCCTCTGCCTTCAGTTCAGGTCATGATCTCAGGATCCTGGGATCGAGCTCCACATCAGGACATAGTGTAACGACAGATAGTTTATATGGGAGCCCTTTGGGTACTCTGGTGGATGAATGTTTTTAAATTAGTTTTTCATGGACATGGGGAGTTAGAGACGAGAAGGGAGGTGGGGGAAATTGCAAGGGGTGCTGAACCATGAGAGACTATGGACTCTGAAAAACAATCTGAGGGTTTTGAAGGGGCGGGGGTGTAGGAGGTTGGGGTACCAGGTGGTGGGTATTATAGAAGGCACTGCTTGCATGGAGCACTGGGTGTGGTGCAAAAAGAATGAATACTGTTATGCTGAAAATAAATAAAAAATAAATTTAAAGATATTAGTTTTTCGTAAACTGCAAAAAAAGAAAAGCGCTCCCATTTATAGCGTACACTTTATGGTTCACAAAGCACGTGCCAACAATAAAAATAATAATGGGTTACTGTTACAATTCATAGAAAAGGAGGTACAGGAAAATTGAATGAAAGGGAATAACAAAGTAGGTTCATAAGTCAATCTTCCTTGTAAAAAAATTAACCTGAAAGTGCATTTCTGCCACCTGTCTCCTGTGTGATATGGTAGAGAACGACCACGATACATGAATTATAGTTTGGAGTTTTGAAAAGCATAATAGCTTTATACCAACACTTGAGCTTTTATTTATTTATTTATTTATTGCTAACAAGATAGCTCGATTTGATATGCGGTTCCTGACAACCAACCTCAGAAATAATTCCATCTTCATGAGAAGTCAGAAAGAACCACAAACCAAACGTCAAAATAGATTCAAAGGGAAAATACTCTTTAAAAATTTACCTTCGTGGGGCACTGCAGTGGCTCAGTGAGTTAAAGCCTCTGCCTTTGGCTCAAGTCATGATCCTACGGTCCTGGGATTCAGCCCCATGTCTGGCTCTCTGCTCAGTGGGGAGCCTTCGTCCATCTCTCTCTCTCTGCCTACTTGTGATCTCTGTCTGTCAAATAAATAAATAAATAAAATCTTTAAAAACAATTTCCCTTCCTATCAGAAGCAGACCAAACCACTAACAAATTCCCCAGAAAGCTTCATCTAAAAGGTTGTACTTTCTTCAGACACCCAGCAGGACCTTGTTCTCTGGGCCTGGTATTTCTTCAATGGCCTATTCCAGAGAATAAGACACTAAACTACTGAGCGCCATGGGCCTCAGAACCACGAAAGAGATGATGAGGGGCACAAAGCATGACTCTGGTCACCAAGAGGGTATGGAAACGTTTGCTGCTTTTCTGAATTTTCAAAGCTGAGTTTTTAGTTGGCGGCCTGCTCCTTTATGATAAATTGCTGATACCGTATTAGTAAAAGCTATTATAGTATCTTTTACAAACCATTTCCTATCTTTGGATTCTCATGTGCCAAGACACACATGGATTATTTAAAACCCTGAAGAGAGTGCTCTTGCATTTAAATTGCCTGTAACCTTCGTGTAATAGATTTATGATTGATGATAGATTTAGTTAAAATATAACTATTTTACATATTTACTCTCAGTAAACGATTTCAACCTATGCTCATTTAAGTAACTTTGTGCCTAATCCGTTTTCTATTAAACCATAGTGCAAGGACCAATGCCGCATTTCCGAGAGAACCCCAAGCTATTTTTCTAGAATGGCCTTATGCCTATATATCAGGCATCCTGTTTTCACTCCCTTTGTGGAGCACCTACCCTGGAGGTCATGTAATAACCAATGACCAAAAAAACAATCAAAAAACCCAAAGATCCAGGTCGAAGTGCCATCCCTGCCTGGAGAAGAGGAGACTGCTCAGACAGATCCCTGGCAGGCATCTCAGCCCAGGCCTGTGCTGGAGAAGCTGGTTCCTGGCTTTGGGAGCAATCTGGAAGCCAGCAAACTGACTCAAGAGTGCAGCCAGCGTTTAGGACTGCTGATCTTTTCGCAGCCAGGTTGGGCGCGGAAACCCACTCAGGGAGCCAGGCAAGGAGGCTGCCCAGCGCCAGCGCTGACAATGTTCCCAGCCCGCTTGGGGGCTTTGCCCCGCACCCCAGCCAGGGCCCGGGCCTCAGGAAGGAGGGGGCCGGGGGCTGCACAGAGAAGGGGTTTTTTGCTAATTTCCAAAGGGGGAAGTGAGCTCGTGGAGGATTCAGGAGGGAGGGGAGCGGGGGCGGGCAGGACCCGGCTGGAGAAAGGGCTTTGCTAATTGCCAAGGCGGGAAGTGAGCTCAGGGAGGATGTGGCGGAGAGTCTGGGAGGAGGTGGAGGTGCTGGCGGAGGAGGGGCGCACAGCGCCAGGGTGCTGTGCTGCGCCCAGGTCGGGACTGCAGGACCCACCGAACTTGCCCCACCCCCGTGAGCTCCCGAGCTCCAGCCTAGCCCCCCGAGGCCCCGCTGTCCTGTTCTTGCCAACTGCTTCTCCTCTCTGCCCCATGGCTTCTCTGGAGGACCCTCTGCTCACAGGTAAAGTGACACCGCGCCTCGCCCTCACCTGGAGCAGAAAACGAGGGCCACGAGCGGGGGGTGGGCGGGATGGGTCGGGGCCCAGCCTCCCGCTAACCCCGGAGCACCGGGACCACCCAGGACACCGCGCAGCACCCAGTCCGCCAGGGTTTGGGCCTGGGACAGCGCCACACAAGGCAACCCCCCCACACAAATGGCGAGCTAGCCCCCATCGTTTGGCACCCCTATGCATGTGTCAGAGCCTCCTGCCATTCGCAAGTCACCCAGAACCCAGAGAGTGAGGCCTTGGGTGCTTTCTAGTGACAGATTCAAGGCAATTCATCGACTTTGGGACGTCAGCGTTAACATAGTTTTCATTTGTGATTATAATTTTTGTGTGGGGGCCATAGCTTTTCTTATGATCTTTGGTTGTTTTCACTCCTGGTTCTGAAGAAGCCCCTAAATCCTAACCCTGTTGAGGACTCCGAAAGCTCTCAGAGCAGCAGTGCTGGGGGACAGTGTGGACACATGGTTTGGTTTCTCCTCTGGCCTGTTTCTGTGGCAGCCCCGCTCTGTCCTCCTCAGACTTCAGAGCAATATCTGAACAAGTGGAGAAGGGTCCAGGGGGTCAGGAAGGTGGCCACCGAAGAGTGACTTCCCTGGAGGGTGGCTGAGCTAGCAAGTGAGCATGTTAGTCCAGTTCTGCCTGCAGTCGGGATGGAGCTGAACAGGGGCCAGGGAAGGGGAGGAGGAGCAGAGAGCGGGGACAAAGGGACCAAAGAGGAGATTCAGATGAAGGCAAGTAATGGGGAGGAAAGAGAAGAAACTCTAGAAGACAGGCATATAGAAAGGAAAAGGGATGAAGTGGGCATTGGGAAAGGGCACCACCAGGGAAGGAGAGAGGGGAAGGGAAGAGGGAGGAAGAGAGGAAAGGGGAAAGGGAGAAGGGAGGAGTCAGCATGCCAGGGCTCCCCCTGCATCTGAAGAAGAGGTGGCTGGTCCAGCTTGTCAAACAGGGTGCTCACTCTTTGGTCCCAGTTTCTGCTCCCAGTGCTACTGGGCTTTGCAAGGAAGGCAGGCTGTCCCCTGGGACCTACTGGAGCCGCTGGAGCCCACAGGAGGGTGGGAGAGGTAAGATGCCACCGGGTCCTGTCCTGAGCTGCTCCCAGCCACCAGCCTCACCACATGGTGCAAGAGGGACCCCAGAACAAAGGAAGGACACAGGCCCACATGTCTGCCGGTGGCCCTGGGCACTTAGCTCATCGCAGTGAACCACACCGCCTCCTCAACCCAGGCTTTCAAAGACTCCTTCTTCGTTCCTGGCTTTCATGTCTGTAGGAACATGAGCCAGATCTAACTCATCTCCGACAGACAACAATTCTGACTCACACCCCGTGTCAGATTTTTTATGAGCGGCTGTGATAGAGTAAGATAGCAATGCTCCAACAAACGGACTGTTTTTCCTCCCACTTGACCTCAACAGTCTTATACATTTTCTTAGTGAAAACATCTTGTCTCCTTCCATTAAGTTCATAACGTGGTCTAATAGTATACATGTGCCTTCGTTAGATGAAAGCGATACAGAGGTCCTTTTTTTTTTTTTAAACTTTACAAGGTAAAGTCAGTGAACACATCCAACTTGACGAATACGTCTCTAAAATGTCAATCCAGGCAAAGCTTTTTCTGCCTACACATTTGGGAGCCTACGTGGTGACGTTTTTAAAATGCTTTCAGTCCCTCAGTGAGGCTCTTAGAAGCTAGCCAGGGCTAACTACGTGCCAGGCACTGTGTCAAGTTGTTGGAGCTAAAGGGAAGGAGAGCTTTGGAGGCTGGCTGGGGAGGGACCAGTGCTCTAGAAAGGAGAGGCTCGGCAGCGGGCTGCATGGAGAGTGTGTACCATGGGCTTGTAAGCTCACGAATAAGTGGGAGTAACTGGAGTCCGCCGGGAGATGGGGGAGAGGAAGAGGGTATTCCCCATCAATGGGAAATCACCTGTGCTTGGAGGCAGGCGCCATGAGGGGTCTCCACGGAATAGGGAGGCAGTGTGGTTGAAAAGCAAGAGATGGGGCAGAACAGGCAGCAGTCCATGGAGGGGATGAAGAGACTGATGGGAGGATTTGGGTGCCTTTGGAGGACTGCGAA